>NC_135184.1:35903465-35945965 GCF_041146795.1 Maylandia zebra | reverse complement strand
GTTGTTTCATTACATGCGTACATCCATCAGCCTCGTGTCGGCCTGCGAGCAGCAGCTGCTGTTGTGGCTTTAAAATTCAAACATGGCTTTTTGAAATGATTTTAAAACTGTGTCGTGTTTCTCTACCTAACAGTGGCTGAGCACATTCACCCGCATCAGCATTTATTATTTATCATCAGTCACAGCGTGATTTGATCTCCCAATCAAATACCATAATAAGTAGCTAGACTGACCCCTCGGGGAAATGGGACGATATAATCAATAATCAATAATCAAAGGTTTCCTCTGTTTTTGCCCTGCTGTACGAGTGTGCACCTGATAGTTCTGCAGCAGTATAAGGCTGAGGTAGAACTCTGAGAAGGCCAGCTGCAGGTCCTTTATGTTCCTGTGCTTGCATCGTTCCTGCTGTGACAAGGCAAACACCGTCTTCCTCCTCCTCAGGCCCCGCCCACTGGCTGAGCTCTCCCTCTGTGCATCCAGCGAGGACTGCAGCTCGTTCTGCAGCGTGGCGAATCGCCGCTGAGCCTCTGCCAGCTTCTCTGGAAGGAGAGAGCGAGACACGGTAAGGACAGAAGAGACAGGATAATAAGAAGTCTTGGTGAGCCTTGAAACCAGTGCTACCAGCTGTATTACCAGAATAGAAGGTGTTGATTTTGGCCAACTCCTTTTCACACATCTGGAAGAACTTCTCCTCAAATTTGGCATAGTACCGCTTGACAGTATCTTCATCTGTGACTGCAACAAGAGAGAAGCTGTTAGAAGAGCATCTCACAGCAGGAAACAAACCTGTGCGCACAGAGTTAAGGAAAAGAAACAAAGTGCATGAATAAAAATGGGCAAGTGTGTGACTGTGTGTGTGCAAAGGCCTGTGCTGCTGTGCTGCGACCAGCAGGGGGAGCAGTGAGCCGTCCAGCCCCTGTGCTGTGTGGAGATTCAGGATGGAATATGAACTCCACTCAGTCACTTCAGACTTTAAGCCTAAACATGGAAACTCTGCTGCAGCTTTCAGAAACACTGAGAGGACAGGAAGAGAAACTTTTAACTGAGACTTAAAGACTGTGTGAACAGATCAGCGGTGACACAGCAGCCGTCCTTCTGAATCACAGGTGTCCAACTCCAGGCCTGGAGGGCCGGTGTCCTTGATCCAACACAGCTGATTTAAATCCTCAACATGTATCTGAAGTTCTCCAGAGGCCTGGGAAAGAACTAATCATGTGACTCAGCTGTGCCGACCCAGGGTGAGATCTAAAACCTGCAGGACACCGGGCCTCCAGGCCTGGAGTTGGACCCCCTGTTCTGAATGATGCATCTGTATGTTTGTTATGTCACATTATTATTCAACTACTTTCCATCCAAATGAGAAACTGTTACACTGTAATCATGTAAGTGTGTTCACTGTCAGTATTGTGCACCTTTGGTTCTTATTCATTTAAAACAAACATGTGTAAGTGTTAGGAAGACATCCCTGCTGACTCTGGAAGCTCTCCTCTGATGGTTTATAGGCTCAGTCGCCAGTTTCAGGTCAAACTTCAAGTGCAGTTTGTAAATGTTGGTCAGTTGTAGTGACAGAAAGACAAAGGCACCTTATGATGGAGCAGTTTCAAAGCAGGAGTGCAGGAAAGCAACATGTGCTTGGTGAAGGTAGCCCAGGACCAAACGGACCTTTCTGCTCGTCCTCAGTCTGCTGATTGTTTCATGATCTTAATGCAGAGTTTATGTTCTGACTCATGGTCCCGTTGAGAGTAAGACAGACAACAAACATGTGACTACGCTGGGGTTAAAACGCTGTTGAAATGTGCACAAACGTGCGGTGATGGAGCGTTGCTGAAATCACCTGACACAAGCAAAATAACCACGGACAGTGGAAAGTGGGCGTGTCCACTTTAATCAAAGCCACGAGTGGCAGTGGGAATGTCTCCCTCAGTATCATGAAAATGAGGTTCTGTTCAAGCATGTCATGGCAGGAGTGCTATACTTACCTGGACACTGACTCATGTGCTTTTTTAGACCGTTACCCGTCCTGTAATTTGGACCATTTTCATCTCAACAACGTCACATGTCACCGATTCTGGTAAACTTGACCTGAGCAGACTTGTGTGTCCGAGCTGAGCCTGCTGTCACGTCAACAACAGGCAAACAACAGCGGGGTCAGGTGGTTCACAGTGTGCACACTCAGTGATTCACTGTGTTTCAGAGTGGCTGCTTTTAGACAAGACACCAAATTAACTAAATTGGCGTGTCCAAACCACTCCCTCGCCCTCTCTCAGCAGTGCACAAACACACAAACAGCCACCGCTGTCAGACTACCGTAATCTCCTTATCCCGTTTTGGCCTTATTCGGCTCTTTTCTCTCCGTGTCTCAGTCAAGTCATAATGATTATTATCATTATTACCATTATGCCATGTCTGTGTCTCAGCTAAAGCCTATACTTTCCATTTGACAAGTATGTTTTTTAGCAACACCCTGCTTTGCACCATTTCGTGTGTTCTTTTGTGGAACGTAGCAACTACAGCGAGTACCCAGGCGCCACGTCGGGCTCACAAACACAGACGTGCGACAGGAACGCCACCGCGTTCTCTTCCACACAGATTTTCCTTTACCGTTCGTGGATACGCAGCATTAAACTCCTCCCACTACCTACAGTGAGGTGTTAGTGCAGCTGCACAGAAACATTTCTTGCAAACACACTATCCTCAGTGATTGTGTGCAGTGTGATCCTGCACGGCTGGTTACAACACTCCGTCTGATACAGGCTGACAAAGTCTCTGACTCGGACAAAGAGCGCTCCACTTATCCCTGCAGCGTGGACCCCGGCCTCTGGGACAGCATCAATGCATTTGCTCTTTGAGTCCATGTAAAGCTGCACACTTTGCATAAATTGCATTCTGTGATTTCATCCAGTGTTCGTCACTAATCTGGACTGATGAAGCGTTCTGGTCCAAGAGTAGCAGTCTTGTTTTGCATTTGGCAAGAGTCGGTAGCATCACTGGTAGCATGGAGCAATATCTCAACGCTACAGGTTAGTCCAGCTCCTCCATCAGTGCATGTCATGCAAGAGGCTTTGTTGCATCTCCCAGCAGAGTCTGACGAGCATGGAGGAGATCCCAGAGGACAGGGCCGTAGAAGAGCCTTAACCCATCAGCAGGACCGGCATCTGCTCCTTTTGCAAGGACAAACAGCATGCCCACAGCCCACTGGTGTGAATGTCCAAACAATCAGAAGCAGACTTTATGGAGTGGGCTGAAGGCCCAGCATCCACAGGTGGGCCCTGTGCTGAGCCGACTAACATTTCCTCAGAATAGCAGAGCTGGCAGGTCCAGCCTTAGCACCCTGTGCTTTAACAGACAGGAGCAGGTTCATCCCTGGACGATGAACTGAGACCACCTTGGCCTAAATCCAGCAGAACGCCTCATCGTTTCGCGCCATCCAACACCGTCAGCTGCAGCGGGTCCTGGGCGTGTCCTGGTGCACAACAGTGCAGCCTCTCGTGGCCAGAGTGTACAGGCAGTAGGGCCCTCATGATAATGTCGTTTCAAACACTGGATACCATTTTTGAGGGAACAGGGAAACTTTGACCTCAACAAGAGCAGTAACAGCAAAGAAGAAGAAGTGTTAACTTTCAACTGTACGTTTGATTTAACAAAATCATTATTCAACATTAAGTTAAGAGATTTGATTCATTTTACAAATTATTCCAATAAAACATATTTTCACTAATAAACCAACACGATACCAACGCCTACATAATGTAATTATCACAGAAGAGCAAACACGTGACAGAGAGACGAGTCAGACGGGAAAAACTAGAGGAAACCAAAGTAGAGGAAGTGCATGTCAGCTGACGTGGACACAAATATGAGGACGACCAGCCCGTGAATCACAGCCTCTCGTGGGGAGCAACGTGTGACTATATAACACGGCACCACACAGCGGGGCGGTGCAGACCACACCAGAACCATCTATAGTGTACAGTATACTACAAAGCATTCATCTTCAGAGGTGCTGTTAGGATCCCAGAACATTTGAGCTCTTTTGTATTCGCTGGTTTTAACCCACTCGTGGAGCTTTTTCAGCATCGTGTGCAACAGCGTTTGCTGCCTGTGTGCAGCTACGCCCACTGCAGGGGGGGAGAGGGGCGCCAGAGTGCGTTCCCCACTTCCACCTCGTTAACATACAGCTATGTGTACCTTAGCTAGTGCACATCACATACAGGTGTAATAGAAAAGGGAACTTTACTGTGGGGCCAGTGGGCCACACAGTCAGCAGACTGGAGCTCAATCAAACAACAGTGGGACAGTGTGAGCTCAGGTGGAGCACTCTGCTGTAAACATGGCAGCTAGTTTATTCACGGACTGGAATGTGAACAGGGTGATGGGCGAAACGCAGGAGCGTGTCGAGGTGTGCTTCAGGTGAAGCTGTGTGACCCGACTGAGGATGATCAGAGTTTATTCACTTTCCTTTGAAACCTCCATCGTTCTGTAATCTGTATCCAACCTCGTGCAGCATTTTCAGGACGCCAGCTCAGCATGATGTAAGCTTTCTTTGGCAAAACGCAGGTTTAGACAATCGCTGATTGTCATTTACAGGAAACTGCTGTCTGTGCATCATTTAACATCATCGACATGTTTACATTTCTAACAAACATTATTACGATGCTGGGAAAACAGCCTAATAAGTACGTTGCTATTACAATAACAATGTGGTCGTCTGGTATAGAGCAGAGCAGCGGCACATCTACCTGACAAAGTAGCTTTGGTGGGAGGCAGCAGGTGAGTGTTGTGTGACTGAGTGATCAGGGACCATACACAGTACCCACCCTCCATCACATGTCACTCAGCCCAGCATCAATAAGCCATGTGAACTACAGATGTGGGTCTGGGACTGGTATTAATCTGTAACACTGACATCACAAGAGGAAAGTCAGGCATAGCACTCATTAGGGTTATGACACATGTCAGGCTCACCAATGATGTTTTTCATCCCAATTCATAATTAAGCAGCTGAGGTCATCTCCCTGTAGCTCTAAATATGAACCACCGTGAGCTGCCCTTCGTTTGACAGTCGACTGCTCACAGATTAGTTTTGTAATTACTCGACTAATCAGATCATCATCCATTGGACGTAAAACACAGCAGCATCTGCTCTCATATAACCATCATTAGCTTACAGCTTGAAGTGTTTCAGGTCTGTGCTAACTAACAATAAAGACATGATGATAGTTTATTACACTTTTAATGAAATTTGCAGATTGTCTCGGTGGAGTTTAATAACCTCAGCTGCTCCTTCATATCTAAACTATAACAGGACACCGGAGTAAACTCTCCAGCATCTCACACTTCTGATAATCAGCTGTCTGCTTGACGTTTATTCAGCTGTGTGAAAACTAGAACTTTAATCTCAGCCAAACAGATTTACTGAGGAACAAACAAAACACAAAGCCAAACAGTAACATTTTTAAGTTTTCTAAGGCAGCGGTCCCCAACCCCCGGGCCTCGGACCGGTACCGGTGCGTGAGTCCTTTGGTGCCGGGCAACGCGAGAGTTGAGGCTCAGGTGTGAAATGTCTGGTTTTCAGGGTTTTATCGGTTTTCAGCGTTATTTTGTTATCATTTTTATCGTTTACTCGGTGTTCCTGGGTCTTTTCACGTGTGTTATGAATAAATTTTCTTTTTTCGGTACCGGTACCAGTTTTATTTTGTTGTATTTATCCGCGACACCTTAAAGGCCGGTCCGTGAAAATATTGTCGGGCATAAACCGTCCGTGGCGCAAAAAAGGTTGGGGACCGCTGCTCTCAGTGACTTATATACCATGTTAAACCTGAGTAGAGAAAGACCACGGGGGGTTGAAAGCGATGGGAGTTCGCTGTTCTCCCCGGTGTTCTGACAAAACATCCTACCGTAGCATAAATTTATAATCATGTCTATCAATCCGTGCTACCTTATCAGAATATACTACCTTACGTGGTTCATGCTTCCATCATACATATCTAGAGGTAGGACGTTCTGATGGCCAAATCACACGATCACAACGTGCTTCCAGCACACAGTCATCTAATGTTAACACACAATCATGGAGGGGAAACTCAGCTGTTTTATTAGAAGCTGTTACATGGTTTCCTCACAGTTTTTGCATTTGTATGCTAGGATGCTTCGTTAGGTCGTTTACAGAAGTTTAGAAGCACTAAATCAAGACTTGAAAGATGACTTCAATTGAGACTCCAAACTGGAGTATTTTTGCACAAAAAACAAAAAACGCATGTTAGCTTGAAAGGTTAACAGATTGACGACAGCTTAAGGAAAACAAGTATCAACTGTAATAACGAAGTAAGACATTTAATACTAACCTTTTTCACACGCACGAGATCGGGGTAGGATCAAATAATAGGCGTGTACTATTAAAAGCAAAAACATGGCTGTTTTGAGTCAGTAACAACCAGTAGGACGGCTTGATAGGTAGGTTGTTTTGTCAGAACACCGGCTCTAGTGAGCCTCGAGCTCCCGGTCAGCTGTCGAGCTGGTGGGTGGCAGACGTCTCTGAAAACGTCGGAGCACCTTTACAAATATGTGATGTCTGGATAAACCGAGCAGATATTTGAAGCTTACGCAGCTACATTCTCGCCTGAAAATATCTTAAAAGTTTATTTTGTGACCCAGAAAAAGTAATAAGAGTAATATTAAAACTGAGTAGCGGCCGCCACTGTTGGAAACTGGAATTGGCGAGAAGGGTCTGGCTGCAGCCACTGTGGAGCGCCATATTGCGACCTCCACAGTAGCCGGAAACACGTCCTCTGCCTGGATACAGTGGAAACCTTGCAAGTGGATCGTAAAGGTTGGGAGTCTTTCATATACTGTATATGAAACAAAATACAAAGATTCATGAACCCATTAGGACTTTATCACCTTTTATCTGAAACGTCACTGGTAACATATATGAGCTAACTGGCATTTAAAGAGTAAAAAAAGAATGTAGATCAAATTTGGGTTTTGATGAAAAGGACTGGAGCTAATTTAAAGTCGGTAAAAGTAGAAAAATGTTTTAATAAGTAAGTGAGGTTTATTTATTAAGCGCTTTTCGTAGACAGGCAGTCACACACACGAGGCTGAAAACAAAAGGCGACAAAGCTTTTGTTACTGTGGCCCCAGATTGTGGAACTTTCTCCCTTTGAGCCTGAGATCTGTGGACTCCGTGGTCGCTTTTAAAAAGCAGCTAAAAACTCATCTTTTTAAACTTGCTTTTGGTTGATTTTGATTTTTAGGTTTTAGCTTCTGTGAAGCACTTTGTGATTTTTATCTTGAAAGTTTTACTAACTTACTTTACTTACAAAGCGCTGTACACAAAGGTAACAATAAAGAAAACATTAAGTAACAAAATAGACAATATAAACAATGCAAATTCAAAACAATTCAGAAGTGTTGATTAACAGAAGGCCTGTTTAAATAATAAAGTTTTAACTGCTTTTTAAAGGATTCCACAGAGTCAACCAAACGTAACTGTGGTGGTACGACTGAAAGGCTCCGCCCCCTTTCGTCTTCAGTCGTGTTCGGGGAGAAACCAACAAACTGTGAGCCTGTGAGCGAAGACAACGAGCAGCAGAGTATTTTATAAGAAGCTGGGGCCATTTAGTGCTCTGTATGTTAAAACAAGAATTTCATCATCTATTGGGAGCCAGTGTGAAGAATATAAACCAGCAGTGACGTGAGTTAGTAGCCTGGCCGCTGGCCTGGAGGCGGGAAAGAGAGGATTTATCCAAGCTGATAAACAGGGCATTACAATAATGGAAACGCGATGACACAAATGCATGAACAATGTTTTGTGATTCAGCTGAGGAAACCATGTCGGAGTTATAAAATGCTATAAAATATACATTTTATAGCATTTTGTGAACATACACATATTTGGCAACGAACAAGCTGAGAGAGAGTTTCATATTGTTTGCTCTCCTTGAACAGAGATAACAGTGCACAATAATCAATGTTGATGTTAATCAATTAGATGTCCCAGACTCTACTATTAATAATACAGCGGTCCCTCGTTTATCGCGGGAGTTACGTTCTAAAAATAACCCGCGGTAGGTGAAACTTTAGTTTTTACAGTTATTTCTGATGTTTTAAGGCTGTAAAAGCCCTCACTACAAACTTTATACACTTTTCTCAGACAGGCATGAACATTTCACACTTCTCTCTCTTGTTTAAACTCTCAAAGTTCAAACCTTTGTAGAAAAGTAAGTCCAGTGTTATAGAATGAAACCAAAGGCACCAGCAGGTGACGACGTTTCGTCGACGCTGTTGTGTTTGTTGGGGAGAAAACTCACAAACATACAGCACGTCAGAGTCACACTGCTAACCATCGAAGTTTTATGTGAATTTGACAAGCTGAACGCATTCTGTGCTGTACAGGAGACACCACACGAGACTGACTGACAATGGTCTACAGCCAATCAGGACGCAGAACACAATGCTCTGTAAAAAATCTGCGAAACGGCGAGTCTGCGAAAGGTGAACCGCGTCATAGCGAGGGACCGCTGTACAATCATTTCCAGTAGCGCTGCTGATATATGAAATGGTGAGTTTTGAGGTTGTCTTCAAACAAGTGCATTGAACCAGGAAAGGGTGTTTGAAGGATCAAAAAAGTAAAAAGTAATGACTATTTTATATTTATGAAAAAACCTTTATGCAGAAAAAGTAGCAAAGAAACAAAAACATAAGACACGGACACTTTTGGCCACGAACAAGCTGAAGGGATGGTGATTTTGTGTTAAAACACTTAGAACCACGTTTATTTCTCAGCAGCATCGATAGTAACAAAAACACAATTTAGTCTTCGCTGTCAAAGTCGATTTAACTGAAGTGTTTCCGGCTGCTGTGGAGGTCACAATATGGCTCCCCAGTGGCTGCAGCCAGGTGCTCTTGGAATTGGCTGGGCCGCGCTATGAATTCTGGGATAGGTTGGGCAACGAAGGATACACCCGACCCATCCTTCAGATCTGGGGAAATGAAGGACGCATTTGTCAGGCGCAGAGACTTTGAATTTGGACAGCCTCCGTCGCTGTCACGTAATCGGCCTACAAATGCGGCCTCTGAAGGATGCAGCCCCTGAATTTGGACACAGCTATGATACCGGAGTTGCTTCTTCTTCTTCGGTGTTCAACGGCAGCTGGCATCCTTGTACATGCAGTGCTGCCACCGTCTGTTTCAGTCCGTTACTACACGCTTAAATCCTGCTACTTATTCCTGCGTCTTTCAGGAGCTTACAAAGCTTCAAACGACACATCGGCTGTTAAATTAGTCGTCGACGATTTTGATGGTCGACGAATCGTGGCAGCCCTACCGTGAGCGACACATGATGACCTGTGCTAGCTACAATAAGCAGCTAACTGCCCGTCCCTAATCAAACTGAAGATCGTGCTTCAGCACAACCAAACACGTGAGCCGACCAGAGCTTGGATTATCTTAAAACTGTGATCAAGGTAAACATGTCATTTTTACATTTACACAGAAACATGTTTATTCTGTGTAAGCAGTTTAAAATGTGTGAAAGTTCAGACGTGATCGGCTTCACACACCACCTCTGAACTCCATCTGGATGCTCGCATCGTGAAACACTGGACAGATGTGACATTTCACTCCGTCTGTACCGCTGACTCTCTGTGCGTGGACTAGAGCCTAAAACAGGTCCTCGGGTTTGAAATCATATTTGAATTCACAAAGCAGCACTCGCTTCACTTCTGCTGCTGATTAAAAACTAATAGCACTCAGCCGTATACGCAGGATCAATGGTCCTTTGGCAGCTGTAGCCATGTTTGGTGCAAAGCAGCAGTGGAAGCGGCGACACGATTTGCTGTTTGGGTTTTCTAACATCACATTTGGGACAGAAATAGGCCCTTCAAGTGGTTGAAGTCGCTTCTGTCAAAATAAGATGAAAGATCAGGAAAGCGCACTGTGCTAGTCACGTTGTTTAGTATTGCTTTAAGTCAAGTTTAAGTATGCAGCGCAGTGACACGACCAGGCCTGTCATTACATGATGGAACACAGGCCTCTGATCACTGGTTTGAAGACTTTCTAAGATGATTTGAGGCCTTAAATTTTGGTCATTTTGTGGCTCCTGCTGCTGTATTTTTGCAAAGACACATAATTAAGCAATAATGTAGGCTGAAGTGTCGTCATATAAAATGACTGGAGGTAAAGAACTGCACTTCCAGTCAGAGTGTGATGCTGTTTGTATCCTGGGCTTTCATGTATTCAGCTGAATCCAGATGAAGCTGTGTGCAAACAAACCAAACTACTGCATAAAGACAGACGTGTGCGTTTCCATCACACGCCCATCTTTGCTGGGCAGCAGATGCCTGCACTGCAATACACATGAAACCTGGGCTAACATTAAACTGCAGTCAGACTCTTCGTGCTTCCCACTGTGGACACCTGAAGGGGCTGCTGGGCTCCCACTCAGTAATGATGTGCGCTGCTTTCTTCAGTCACAAACGCTCAGCAAGCTGCTGCAAACAGGCACAAAGCCATGAGCAGCAACTTGTTTAGTGAACAACACATTTATTGTAAAATCAACACTGACGTTGGTTTAAATATTGCTGCTGATATGTAGGGACATTAGATCAGTTATTAGCAGGAAGTTTCACCCAGATTTGCGACTAAAATCAGACCTGCAATAGAAACGTGTTCAGGAGCAGCGCGTGGAGAAAAAGGCCTGACACAACCCAAACACTGACATCAGGCAGCGACGCCGGCTCGCCGTAACGTGGAGCCGAGTCCTTTTACACGGCGTGAAGTGTCAGGGTCTGAGGTGGGTGGCTGGAATTTCCATAAGGCTCCTGAACTTACCTGGATCCGCCCCTGGGCGGGGCCAACTCCTCCAGCTCCTGCGCACCTGGAGCCTATTGCAGGCAATCAAGCCAGAGGGATTTAAGCCACACGTTGATGTTCATTCGCTGCCAGTTTGTCATCAACACATTTGCTGTATTCAGCTTGGCTCACGCTCCACCTCCGGACTCAGGATACCGAGCAATCATTCTGAAAATCTCTGTGTGCCTCACCTGCCTGCCCTCCTGCCATCACACTCCATCTGAAGCCCCGGACCTCAGGCCAGCCTTTCCACGCCACTCAGCCTCCCCTGGATTCTCATCACCCCCCTCTCAACACTCTGTCCCCTACTGCAAGTAAGAATTGCCACTCTTACAACTGGCCACTGCAGAGCTGCCTCCACCACCTCCCTAACTCCACTGTCTTCTCTCCTCAGTGTGACTGTTCCCTGCTCAGCTCCACTCTGCATCTCAGGCCCCGTTCCCTCGCCACGTTTCCCAGGCCACGCCACGTCAGACTCCACGTCCTATTGTTCTTTTGTCCTTGCTACGTTTCTTGCACTTAAGCCTAATAAATAATTGTTACATCATCTGCTGTCTCTGCACCTGAGTCCTGTTCGTTACAGGCCACTCGGCCCCGTGACAGTGAAGACCAAGAGGCGGAGCCGTCCCTGAGACGGTGAGCTGTTTCGATCCTGTGATCAGTCCCTCACCAACAAACCAAGTGTGACCCGTTCCTGATCCATGTTCACACCAGAGATGGCGCCATACCACTTTTCTATGCCCGATACGACATCGTACATTTGGATATCTGCTGATACAGATATGAATCCGATATGGTCCATTTTGTAATCAATAAAACTGTTTATAGCTTCCTGCAAGTTCATGCTCAAACTTCAACACACTGCAGCCAAAGGATTTCACAGTTCAGTGATGCTGATCTTTGTATTTAAACCTTTAGCTCAACTTTCAATCTAAGTGCTTCAAGTAATATTCAAAAGTAAATTAAAATGCAATTTAATGCAGATTTCAGAAACTCTGTTCTGGGAAAAAGGAGTGCAAAGTAATGTTCGTATTCAACAACTTAAAAAACAACAGGTTGCACAGTGGAGCACTTACAGCTGCACATACACATCCAGAGTGGATCAGGATGATGTCGGAGCCGTTACCATCATGTTTAACCTCAGACTCAAGTTTCTGTCATTTCTAAACTTAACACAAGGATGAAAAAGGTGTTCTTCATGTTTTGGGGTTTTGTTCAGCCTGTAACAGTTTTTTCCAAAGTAAAACGTGAGTCTGTCCATCGTTCGGTCACAGACGTCCCAGCTCCATATACCGCCTCTGAGGCTGAACGTGGGAGTGCTCCACAAACATTCACAGAGGAACTTGCTTTGTGTCTCTGGGATAGCTTTCTCCGAGATGCCGGTTTGGCAGCACGTAGCGCGGCTCCAGATGCTTTCAGTGTGAACGCCAGCCCGCCGACAGGTCCCGCACGCAACAGCCGCTCTGTCACGTGACGCGTACTGCTCCGACGCGCTGAGGTCACGAGCCGGGTTACGCCCTGTCGCAGGTTTTGTGAGGTGCTTTGTGATATTTGATGGATCGGGTTACATTTCTCATTTCTCCTCGATATCCGATCCAGTACTTTAGGTCAGGATCGGACCGATGCCGTATATCGGATCAGTTATCGGATTACTCGATGGAATAATCGATAGATTACTAAAATAATCAGTAGCTGCAGTAAATATATTTTCTGAATATTCTGTGTTTGGAACAGAGAATACTGGACTTGACTAATCGTTATTTTCAGGATCAATCAATCAGCCTAACTGAATGTAAGTAAGGCTGTAACTGGGCAGCGCTTGTACTCTGTGTGAGCACTGCCCCCAGTCTGTGCCCAGCTGTCCTAACACACTGAGCTGTAGGCCAGGTTTTCATGATCATATCTTTAAATACTTGTTGAACATCAGTATTTAGGAATTGTTGGACCATGTTCAGCTGTGGCACAAATATAAACGTGTAACACGCGTGGTCTTACACCGACATGATAAGACAACAGTTTCCAGTACAAAGCAAGACAGCAACAGCTCTGATAAGTAAGACTGGAGAAGGTGAAAGAAACAGGAAGTTGCATGACTGTGTGTGCATGCATGTAATACCTTCGATAGACGGGGCCTGGTCCTGAGCAGCATACAGCATCTCTTTGAAAGCCTGCAGACACAGTAAAAACACCAGATCAGTCTCCTGTACAAACATATATATCCTATCATCAGGTCAATGAGAGTGATCGGCTTCCACAGCAGCAGCATATCACAGTGCTGTGTGACCCATCTGTGATGAGTTTTCTTCATCAGGTGTTCAGACCTGCTGTAAACAACCTGCAGAAATACTCTCCTTACATTCTCCTGCAGTCACAGAGCGTAGTCTGTTATTTCTTTTATTGATCTGTTATTTAGCTCTTCACCCATCCTTTAATAAAGCAGCCTGCTTCATACTGTGGGGCAGTGTACGCTGTGCTTTGTCCCCACTGTGGAGAGGACGAGGAGTCACCCAGTCTCAGTGAGCTGCAGTAGGACAGCAGGACAGTCGCCCCCTTTCATCAGCGCTTGCTCCAGGGTTAGATAGTAGAGTGGTCAGTTAGTCAGAATGCCAGCAGGGCACCGGCTCACAATGAGCTCACTGTGTGCCGGCCCGGCCTGCTGGACAGCCGAGCAGCAGTGAAGCAGGGCGAACGACAGCCCACGCAGTCAGGCCTAAGCTTCGCTGCAGTGCTGGAACAATGCAACTAATCACAGAGTAGGAAATCGATAAAAAGGCAGAAGCTCTTCAATGCCCAATAAAACCTGCAGGCCCGGCTCGATGTTTCTGCAACAACACATTTTTGTAGTTTTGAAGGACAGACAGAAGAGGACACACACTACACTGCATGATGTATGAAACAATCCCACTGTTACTGAACAGGTGAGCTATAACCAGGGAAAGAACTGGGTCAATACAAACCTGACAGAAGCGGAGCTCAAAAACAGCTCAGACCCCTCTATCCTGGAAAACCATCAGCGCTCCAACACAGGCTCAGGCACCTCCTTTATGACACATTTGCATCCACGTTCAGCCTGACTGATGTTGGGCTCAGCTCTTCACACCTCCCTGACGTCTTTAACCGTGTCCAGGCTAAATGTTGAAAACGTTCGATAAAGAGCTGAAATAGCTCACGCCCCCTAGTCTTCCTCACAGACACAATTGATACCAACATCTGAGTGGTGGTGAAGAATGGCCGTGCTATCGCTATCAATACTGCAGAAAGAAGGGCCAGTGCAGTACATACTGGTCCTACTGGTTGACAGATGTTGATGACACATGATGACTCATGTGTCATCTGCAGGAGTTACCTGCCTCGGTGACCTTTAGCCTGTTTTGCTGCTCTGTAACTAATGAAAGTGGCTGCTGCTGTTATCGAACATCACCCTGACACAAGGCCTACGACCAGCACAAAGCGCTCTCTGCGCCATAGCTCCAAAGCGCTTTCCCACACTGGTCCTGAGGCCCACAGCATGTGTGACATACAGTAAGATGCTGGTGGTCACAGGAGGCTGGCTCAGCATGTGGTCAGGAGCGAGTTTCCAAAACACAACACACAGCTCAACAGGAACAAGGGCGGCTGTGCTTATCCCCGCAGATTACCCTACTTCTGTTCTTTCTCCTTCAGCGCCGCCTCGCTCTCTCTCTCGCAGCTTGTGGCGATCACCACAGGCGTACCTTTGACCCACACCAGCTGACCACAAATCTCTCTCTCCAACTGTGAGGTTTCTCTGCAGTGCTCCTTTTTGTGCATTTACACTCTGCTGTCATCTTTTCCTCACTGGCTGTTGGAAATCTTTCCCTAATCTCCTTCATGCATTCCTTTCCCTCGCTCTTTTCTCCAACCTTGCCCACCAGCACACAAACACTTTGTTGACACCAAACTGTCAGAAGGATTATATGAGTCATAACTGGATTATTGCTCACATGTGTGTCATGTAAAAACCCAGATCTCTCGGTTGTTCCTCATTTTTCTGTCCCCCAGCTTGTGTCCACAGTGCAGACGAGATATGAAGGAGCTCTGCTCTTTAGATGTGAGCCTGAAAGGTGCTGTGGCAGAATTTAAAGAGCTCCCAGGGCTGCTGACAGGTGAGGCGTTTGGGAGAGTTGTTGCAGGGCCGTGACATCACCGGTGACGCACGAGTGATGCGAGCTAAAAGCTAAAGCAGCATTAACGTCTGACTGAGCAGTTCTTTGTTTTCAGCCGTCAGAAAACAGCTTTGCTGACTGTGATGGCAGACAATGCCTCCATGTGTTGGTATGTCTCGGTGACCTCTAATGTAATTAGCTTCATTAGAGAGCCTTCAATAATGATTTCATTTTAATTGCAAGTACATCGAAACAACCTTCGTATCTGATTACATCATCCTATTTGATGAACGTGGAAACAAAGAGGAGCTGTCACAGATGTCACAGCAAGTTTACTGATTTCTTTGCACACCATGAACTAATGTGCACCTTTTTTATTGCATCGGTTTTTCTTTATTCCACATAGGGCCACAAATACATCCGCAATCACTAATGTTCACAAGTTGCACCTCGACCAGACCAGCAACAAGCGTCTGGAGAATCGGCCACTCTCCTGGCAGAGGGTATTTAAATCGGTCGAGAGTCTGATATCATCTATACACAAGTTAATCTCAGGTGTCACCACTTTACTAAGGTCTGCAGGAAACTGTCTCCCTGAGAGGAGAAGAGACGAGTCAGTGCTTCCTGACCTGTTCCTAACATCCTGAGGGTGAAGCCTGCCATGAACTACAAACTGCTGGAACACCAGTGTTCAGTAATCAGAGTTACTGAAGCCAGTTTGACATCACCGTGGACTCAGAGGTAGGGCTGAACGATTATGGAAAATAATCTAATTGCGATTTTTTGCCCCAATATTGCGATTGCGATGCGATATGCGATTATTTTTTAAGGTCTTTGTCTTCTGTATTATTAAACAAAGACAAGCAATACATCATATAGTATGGCCAATACTATATTACATTAATTTTAAACTGTTCTTTCCTGGAAGACAGACCTCTGTTATGATGACATGAGGTGATGCATGAATTGATGACTGACATTTTTATTTAACTTCTTCAATCACAACAGTATATTTGAACATACACAATAGTTTATTTTTAGCTTACAAACATCTGAGCATAAAGTGCTGACAAGGAACCCTGGTGTAAACATTAAAATGAAAGTCAGTACAATGTGCAGATTGCAGAAATATACATAAACAAAATCAGTGGCTTTACCACACTCAGTTTTTCGACATCTGTGAACTACTAGACAGTCATTCAATTACAAAATAATATTAAATAAATAAAACTAATAAATAAAAAATACACACATCTTACTGATCTCTGCAGTCAGTAACATTACACATAAAGTGCAAACATAATAGCAATTGTATAAACACACACACAAACACGCCTTTAAATTTTAAAGGCGTGAAATTGGACGGTCTAGTTCTGATTAGCGTCACCGCTGTCTCGGTGGAGTTTAATAAACTCGGCCGTCTGCTTCTTGCTATCTAAAATATAACCAGACACTGGTGTAAATTCTCGACTGTCTCATACTTCTGTTTAATAAGTTTTCTGTTTGACGTTTAGTCAGCTGTGTGAAAACCAAGGAGGAACCCACCCGGGGGATTAATAAAGTTTTATTTTATCTAATCTAATAACTTTAATCTCAGCCAAACCGATTTACTCACGAACAAACAAAACACTGAAAAAAGCCCAACAATAACATTTTTAGGTTGTCTAAGTGACTTATATATTACGTTTAACCCGAGCAGCGAAACTCCGCGGTGATCTGAAAATGATGTGCCGGGAGTTGTGCCGTTCTCGGCCGCATCAGTAACCCTCGAGCTCCCGGCTAGCTGTCGAGCTGGTGGGTAGCAGACGCCTCTGAAAACGTCGAAGCACTTTTGCAAATATGGGATATCTTGATAAACCGAGCAGATATTTGATGTTTACACAACTACTTTCTCGCCTGAAAATATGTTAAAAGTTTATTTTGTGACCCAGAAAGATTAGTATGAGTAATTTTAAAACTTAGTAGCGGCCGCCATTGCTGGAAACTGGAGTTTGGCTGGGCCGCGCTATGAATTCTGGGATATGGTAGTAATTTGGACAGCCTTCGGCGCGTCGCTGTGACGTAATCGGTCTACAAATGCGGCCTCAGGAGGATGCAGCCCATGAATTTGGACATGTCCAGAGTATAATCGCAGCCTTTGCGGTTAGAAAATTGCACTTGATCATGTCGCGATATTATCGCAAATGCGATATATCGTTCAGCCCTACTCAGAGGCTTTTTATGGTCAGAGGAGACACAGATTGAGCCACGTGGCCACAATGACTAGAAGCATGGTTGGAAGGCGTTCAAACCTACGACTACTGTAAGAACTGGGCTGTTTCCAGAAAATGGAGAGAATAATGAAGGACTACCTTTCAATTCTTCAGCTAGAATCAACAGCTAGACAGTTGCAACCAGGACACAAAGAGAAGAATGAACCCAAACACACATCTGGGTTTGGAATGGTTAGAGCATGCTAGCATCTGAAACAGCCTATCAAAAGGCCTGACTTTAGCTCGAGTGAAAATGTTCTGACTACGCTTAAACGTTAGCTCCACACCAGCAAACCAAACTATTTAAACTAACTACACCACATCTGCCAAGAACAGCGACCAGCTATCCAGCCTGAATTACTCCAGATGCCTGTTGATGGCAAAACATCTGGACTTTGCACTGCTGCAGGTGCAGAGATGGTTAGTAACATACACTAGCTGGTCAACAGTTTGTGCTTTTAAAAAGGAAAAAGCTGTGTTGATTCAATGAAGCTAACATTTGTGGGTAAACAGAGCAGAGGGTCTGACCCTGTGCCCTCTGTGTGCGTTTACAACGATGAAACAAACACAACTTTAACAGCACATGGCCACATTTGTCTGACCGGCTTCACGTTGACTTTACCTGTATAGAAGATGCTGTCGAACTTTTCCACAGATCCGTATGCTTCATATGAAAAGAGCAGGCCGATGTCTGCAGCTTTAATTTAACTCAGCATACAAATAACAAACAACAACATGCATTACTGTACAGACATCAGGAGCAGGGGCCAGCAGATCGTACGAGGCTCTGTCAGGGCGGGCTTCCATCAGAGGCTGCAAAGCATTGTGGGACACAGAGACACACTGACAGGTGGGAAATTTTACACAGACGTCAAAGTTGAATGTGACAGGACGCACGCGGGGAAGTTTCATCTGAAGGCATCAGCCAGTGCTCCCAGTGCTCCCAGCATTATCAGCAGTAAATCATTTTACACCCACATATTTACTCAGTCTTTCCAACACTGGTGTTTCTGCATGTGTGCCTCTGGCTGCAGAAAGACATGAGGGTTATGACACTGAAGCCTTTATTTCTGTTCCCTTTAATCTCCACAATTGCCATGTTCCCAGTGTTCCCAGTGTTCTTCTGTGGGTTCTTGAAATGTTCTTGAAAGTCACTACAAGTCAGTGCACGTTGATTATAGTGATGAGCTGTTCATGAACGAGCCGACCTCAGTCAGGAAGAGCTGAAGATTCAGCTGCTCAGCATCCAATGTGGCCAATCACACGGAGAGACAGATTGGGATCATACCATTATGTGAAAGTGGGTAGATGGGGGTAGATGATCCAAAGACAGCGAGTGTAGTGGTACAGGCCGAGTACACAGAGAGACAGGGGTTCAGATTTAAATGCAAGCAAATATGAGAAAATGAAGAAATGAGCCAAAGGAAAAGGAGAAGCAGCTGTGTTAGTTTTCAGTGATAGAGGAGACTGTACAGCTGAGTGAAGAGAACACAAATATTCATCAGAGCAGGGTCGACGACAACAACAATGAAGTCTAGGAGCCGTCACCTGTCCCCCTGACCCTGGATCAGCTCTGAGCAGAGTTTAGTTTGATGACGAGCTGGGAGAGATGACTTCGAGCTACTCGTTCTTATAAAGCACTATTCTACTGTCCCAGAGCTCACAGCTCTTCATACAACATGCCACACTCACTCACACACCTTTTAGTGCTTCCTAGCTAACCTCCACCCACACTGGGGGGTGCAGGCATCACTAACCTCCTGATCAGTAGATGCTCTCCCCCTTGAGCTACAGGGGGGAGAGCAAACTTTGGTTCAGGCTTCAAATGGTAAATGGACTGGTTGTTATACAGCGCTTTTCTACTCTTCTGAGCGCTCAAAGCGCTTTACACAACCTGTGCATTCACACATTCACACAAGCACATTGATCTAATTCACACACATTCATACTCCGATGGATGCATCAGAGATCAATTTGGGGTTAGTATCTTGCCCAAGGATAGACTCGAACCACCAACCTTCCGATCAGTAGATGACCTGCTCTACCGCCTGAGCTACAGCCACCCCTGTAGCAACATGTATGTTCTCCTCATTTGTGGTAAAGCCATAAAAAATAAGTCTTTAATGAAAAAAGTAGAATAAGAAAATTGCTTACCAACTTATAAACCATATTTCATATTTGCTGAATTAGGCTAAAATAGAAGGCATCAGACACTAGCTGACGGGAGCCGCTTCATTAGTGACCTGAGAGGTTAACAAACAGAGCCCAACTAAACACCAAGGCTGAGTGAAAAATACCAACATGGAAGTGTAAAAACTGCAAACTCTGAAAGCCACTTGGTCCAAAATTAAGTCAGACTGTCAGCGTCAGCAGGACAAATAACATGTTTACAGCTCAGTACATCAGCTGGCCACATCGTTGCTATTCTATTTTAAACTGTAGTGATGGTGAATTTGTGTAAAGCTCCTCCAGATTTGATGCTGTGCTGGCACGGACCTTGGTCTTCGGTTCACCTCACAGACTTTCCAATAGGATTCAAGTAATTGCTTTGTGCAGGCCAGTCATTAAGGTTCAGTCTGGACTTCTGAAGCTCTTCACAAGGAGTGACGTGTGATTGTGTTCGTTTTGGTGTTTGAAGACGAGCAACAACACAGACCCAGTTATCCTTCTTTATTGGAATATATCAAAATCTACAAAATCAGAATGCGGGCAGGTAGTCTGACACAACACCGTCCATAGGTGATGTTAGGATGTTAAGTGTGTGTGGTGTTTTTTAAAAGCTTAAATTGCCCATGTTTGATCAGCAGGAGATAATGTAGTATAAGCATAACAGAAAACACCAAAGGGCCATTTTCACAGAGGGGTGGGCATCTATGAATTTATGAATGATTTTCCAGTCCTGCTGCACCAACCATCACAAACTCCATCCTGGAGCTGGACGCTTAGAAACTTTCATTACAACAAGCTCTGCTTCACACTGGTGCACGTTTGGATTCCCAGCAGCTCGCCCACCAGACGAACACAGGCCCTTCGCTCTACAGGTACATGTAAGCCTACGTACTTAAGATGACTCAGCTTAATAAGAACCTGTGGTCTTCAGTTAGTTTACTGTACACCGCCCAGTTTTGTTCAGACACGTTGTGGTTGAGTGTAAGTAGAGTAAAAACAATCAACTTTTAATTGTAGCAACATGAGTGGAAACATGCTACAATGTTACATGCGCCATCTATCCAAGTCTTATCCCAGAGTGTGGAAAAAACAACTCTTGTGCTTTAATGAGGTCTGTCACCATTCAGAAAGCCTCCTCTGACTGAGACAGCGCCTGAAGTAAAACCCTCATTTCACTGTCAGCTTCTCTATTCCTCACCCACCTGAAACCAGCTATCATCAGCAAACTAACTTCCCATGAAGTGCTGCAGCTCAGTTTCCACTTCTGCTGCACAGCCTGAGCTGCAGTGGTGTGCTGGAAAAATGCAGTCAATGACAAAGCAGGCACATAAGCTACAGCAGGTCATCCACACTACTGACAAACCACGTTGTATAATGTGAGATGCGTCTTAGTTCACATCATGCGTGTCTCCAAATATCTTCTGTAAGTATTTTTCAGTTGGTTTTGAGTCCATGACAGGATTGGTGATTCATTCACAGAGCCACATGCACACCATGGTCAGCACCTTACCAACACTGGGTCTATGACAGGGGTGTCCAGCTCCAGGCCTCGAGGGCCGGTGTCCTGCAGGTTTTAGACGTGTCCTTGAACCAACACAGCTGGTTTAAATGGATAAATTAGCTCCTCGACATGTCTTGAAGTTCTGCAGAGGCCTGGTAACGAACTAATCATGTGATTCAGGTGCGTTGACTCAAGGTGAGATCTAAACCTGCAGGACACCGGCCCTCGAGGCCTGGAGTTGCCCACCCCTGGTCTATGAGCATGCTGGGTTAGATCCTTCCATCTCTGATCAGACTGTTACCAGGATGACTTGTCCTGCAGCAGTACCCACACATTTCTGCACAATGCACACGCAGGTCTTTGTGGATCACAAGCACATTCACACACACACTGCAGGGTGCACGCATCACAAATGTTGATCAATAGCAGACCCAGATACTTGTGCAGCAAACAGGCGCTTGCACCACAGCAGGACGAAGCCCAAAAGAATCCCCATTTAACGAGTGCTGTAATGTGGAAGCTAATGAAAGGGCTTCATCTGCATAAACTTCAGTCTTCAAGCCTAAAGACATGCATGGTTCCTGCATTGATGCTCCTTAGCTCAGTATCAAGCAGGGTGCTGCAGAACAGTTTACTCTGCAGGATCGATACTGGTTCTTCATTTAGAGAAAAACCAGAAACACCAGTTTACCAGGAATGTGCAAATATTCAAACACATGTGGGACATCAGCTGGCAGAGGTGCGTTTGACAACTTGGATGTCTGAGACCAGGCCAGCGTCGCCATTATAAAAGCGGTGTGACATCACACCCACTCTGTACGCGGCCTCGCCTACGGCTGTAGTACAAGTTTGATGTTTCATACACTTTCACTCAACTTTATACATGTTTCTATGATCGAGTTAAGAAGTTAGTCTGGCTGCAGCTGCAGTCCTGTGTGTGAAACACCACGTCTGCACCAGCTCCTGACACAGCATCAGGTTATTTGCTGTTTATGAACGTTAGAAAAGATTTGAAAGAAATCTATTTGTGCTTTTGAACCATACAAACAAACAATGAGAAGAAACAACTCCAAATGGTTTCATTGTTATTACACCCGATCAGCTGGTAACTAAATGAGCCGACCAGTCCCATCTTTCTCTTTTCCACTCGCTTCTCCCATTTCTGTCTGGTTCATTATCCTGACCTTCGTCCTCCACCACACACAAACATCTCAACTGTTGATACAGAAAAATATAACCCAGACTCACAGAATCAGAATCAGAATCAGAATACTTTATTGATCCCTGGGGGAAATTATTTTTTGTTACAGTGCTCCATTTTAAACCAACATTAAGACAAGACAGACAATACGCTAACTAAGAATAGTACAATATATACATATATATACATACATACATACATACATACATAAGTCACTTATAAATAAATAGTTGGAAAAGAAACATGTGTAGTTGTAGCAGCAAACAGTGTGTTAAGTGGATGCGTTGTACAGGGAGATGGCCACAGGCAGGAATGATTTCCTGTGTCGTTCAGTGGTGCATCATGGCTGTGTCGTTCATGGCTGGAGCTCCAGCCATGTAGTCATGCAGCAGGGTTTGTAGTCAATGAGCCCGTTGAGTCATACGGATGACCAGCAGGCGTTTTTATTCTTACAGCGCCTGTCTGGTAGACGCACTACGAGCCTGGCACTTTGCATGAAGCTGCTTCCCTCCACAGGTTTACATGGAGCCAGCATGTCAACAGAGTTTGACCCTGGATTAGTATTATTATCATTACTACTACATTTCTCACGCTTTGATGATAAAACTTCAGTAAAAAACACAAGTTGCACAGTGTTGGAATGTCAGCAGTGCTGGGAAAACTGCAGTCAGTGGGAGCATGCTGAAAACCGCCGACACAGAAGGTTTGTTTTAGCAGACGTCCTATCATGTCAGCTCAGTTTATGGGCCTCTGCTGCTCGGCGTTTCACCCAAACAAGCTGACAGAAAACACCGCACACATGTAACGGCCCTGAACCCCACGGCTCTGCAAACGTCACAGGCCCGGGTCCCACATCTTCACAGGACTAAAACTAACACGGCCCGGGGCCAGATTTACAGCTGGGTGGAACAACAAGCTCCATCTGGTCTGTGTCCAAAAACTGCAGGGGCAGGAAGAAAGCCTCTGAAACTTCGGAGGAAATAAGTAACAAATACACGGCCATTGTTTGAAATACTCGTCATTCCCTCGCCGTAGCAAAGATATATCAGATTTGGCGTTTTCAAACAAAGGTTATATGAACAAGATGGGAGAGAAGCCAGAGCTGAAATCTATGGAGGAATTCCACAACAGCTTTTATCCAACCATGCAGATTTTATGTCAGAGAGACCAAGAAATTCAAGGTCATCTGAATAATACTGCTCTGAACTGAGTGCCAGCAGGTAATCCACTGTAACCGTGCATTACATGCATGCACCCGCAGACTGATTAATCCCACACGTATGCAACTGTGTGAACAGAAGATAAAATAGTGCTGCTGTAATACCGTTTATAGTTATAAAGTCCTAAACTCCTATCTGTGAGTGAAAACTGCCTCTGAGTGTGTCAAAGACACAGATGTACTTACAGTCCCAGCCAAACAGACACGTTATACTGATGGCGTCAACAACACTGTTAAAGCTGTGGCCCAACATGTCGTCATCTCCATCCTGCCTCCTGATACGTCCACGCCGGCTAAATTTGTCTCTGGACGCGCTCATTAAATGGTAAATGGCCTGCATTTGTATGGCGCTTTTTTCTAGTCCCTAAGGACCCCAAACACTACATTCAGTCATTCACACACTGGTGATGGCAGCTACATTGTAACCACAGCCACCCTGGGGCGCACTGACAGAGGCGAGGCTGCCGGACACTGGCGCCACCGGGCCCTCTGACCACCACCAGTAGGCAACGGGTGAAGTGTCTTGCCCAAGGATAGTTGGCATGCAGCCAGGAGGCAGCCTGGGATCGAACCACCGACCTTCTGATTAGTGGCTGACCTGCTCTGCCACCTGAGCTACAGCCACCCTACATTAGCACACATACATACTACAACTAAGGGTGGTCCTAGATGTCTGCGCATCTGTCCATGTCTGCGCTTCTATCTATGGACTTACAGGTAAAAACAGAGCAAACAGCAGGCCAAACAACGCACTTCCTCTAGACGGTCTTTTAAGCAGACTGCTCTTTCGTCACCTTGGTTTGGGCTAAAGTTAACGATTGGATGCATGTCATTTACAACAGCTGCAGGAGTCTTTATTTGAACAGAAAGTAAATGTAGACAAAATTCCCTGTTCTGTGTGCACATGTTTGTGTGTCTGTGCAGCTTGCCACCATCAACACTCTTTGCTGATGGACACTTCCATCAGACTAACCTTACCGGCTTGTCTCCAAGTCAGCAACTCTCTGTTTCAGCTGAGGCTGTTTGTTTTGTGATTACAGGTGATTACATTAGTGCCTGGAGCTGCCGAGCTGTGCTAACCTAATGTGAATTTTAAAAAGCTACAAGGCTGATAAAACACCGAACAAGGCTGCTAATACCATTTCTAACTTCTGGAAAAGGTATTTGGCTCCAAGCTAAATGTGAATGTCACACAAAAGGAACACCAGATTAAAACAAGCCGAGGAGACGACTGATGGCTTCTGACTTCAAGCCAGAATCTCAGCTCCAGCTCACACAGACTGACAAATACAGAGATGCAGATTTGACCCAATCAATGCTTCAGCTAAACAAACAAGTATGTAAACAAGCTCCTACTCATCCTGATGGCTCCAGTTTTGCTATGCTAGCAAATTCAGTGCAGCTGTACCAGTCTGTGACTTGTGAGCAAATACTGTCACCAAAAAGGCCGACACCGCTGCTCACAGCTACGAGAGGAAACCTGAAGACAGGAACATGACACTGGAGTCCAGCCACAACGAGGCGGTGTACAACACTTCTTGATGCAACTTTATAGCTTATGTCTACACATACATATTGACAGAGGCTGTAACAGCAGATGATATTTGATGCATGTCTTTTTATTGGCCTGTTGCAACTGGAATCAACCACTTTATTCTACACACTGATTGCATGTGAACGCAGAGGTCCAGGATTATCGTGGTCTATGCCTGGCGCTTCAAGACTCTACACTAACTTTGGGGCTTCAAGGTGCAAGTAAGGATTTGGTTGTAAGTTGACAAAAGGTTTCCTTCTGCTCATATCTGAAGATAACAAATTATCAGAACTTTGCCAAAAATGAATACGTAAACACCTTAGAGTCTGCGGCTCTGCACAAACATCACTCTACCTGGTGTTATTAATCCACTGCTGGGATTTGAAGCCCATAAACTTATTGCTCTAAACAGGAACTCTTGTTGGGGCAAGTGGGAACACGGGAACTCTGAGGACAACAACGATCTTATTTCAGTTAGTTCACAAAGTAAAAAGAAAGCAGAAAACAAACACTGGCAGTGACTATGAGCCGAAATCTGTAATACAGCCAATTCAGCGTGAAAAATCCACACAGGGCCTACACGAGTCCCCGATGCTCTGCTGGGTCTCACTGATGTTTCCTCAGTTAGTATTTGGATGATGGTGCTGAAGAGCTTTGTCCGATTCCCATCGGAGTGCTCACAGCAACCTTGACGAGCGCAGCATGCGGTCAGTTGCAGGGCGTGAGGCTGCAGTGTTGTTCATGTATGTTGTTGTTTACACTGACAGACCCTGGTGCCAATCAGGCTCCAGCAGAGATCGATGGCATTGATGGCTCACAGGTCGACCTGAGCACCGCTCCCTGACCGCCCACACTCAGCTCAGCTGGTTAACCACAGACACCGGGGTTAACGGTCCAAAGATTAACGGGCTCGATAAACGATGACTCAGCTGAAACGGGTTTGTCTCCTAAACACATCTGGGAGGACACGCGCGTGCACGCCAACACACGGGACTCCGCGGCTCAAACCTGCAGAGCAACAACACAAATCTAGCTAGCCTAGTTTGCCTGGCTAACGCTAACGACCTGCTGTTGCTTGTATTGAAGCACATCCGCTGAAGGACCCCTGTGTGTTTTTCCTGTTAAAGCACGACGGCCATGTTTAAATAAGATTTCTAAAATGAAGTAACCGGTTGTGTAGTTAGCCAGTGTGCTAACTAGCTGCTAGTAGAGGTTTAACGTGAAGCTAACTCACCTCATACTGGATGTACTGCTTCCTCCACTCCGGGGTGATGTGAGCTGACAGATGCTCTGTGAATTTCATGTCGGCCGCGGCGTCAGTCTTCCTCTCCTACCGTTACTGTAGCCGGGAGGCGGCAGCGGGAGGCTTTCGCTGCTTACACAGCGACTCTCATCCAAAGATTATGCTCAGAGAGGTGCCCTTTTGTCTTTACGGGTAACCTAGCTAACTACCGGCACAGCATCTCCGCTGTCTCAAACACACTCGACGAAGTGTTCGCGGAGCTGCATCTCAGCTGAAGATAAAAACCGTAATTCTGTTTTTATCGCTGTGTTTCTGGAGGACAGGCCAACAGTGTTGGCGTTAGCTGGGTCTTCCTCGCTCGCTGTCGTTCATCCTCTACCTCTCTCCACCTCCTGTCTCCCGCTGCGTTCGCGTGCAGTGGGAAATATAAGAACGGGCCGAAGATCGGCGAAGGTAAAGTAGTGGTGGGTGTAACGAGGTGTGGCTTTCTTCGTGAGATGTCACCAGATGTGGGGAGTAAACTGGTCGTTTTTAAGCTTAATGGTGAGGTAATGAGCTGGCTTAGAGAGGACTCAGCGTCATAATGTCATCACATTTAAATTTATCGAATGAGGCCAACGCAGAAATGCCATAAATGCCACATTTTTAATGGCAGGCTTCCAGCTGAAGTCTTCCCTGCTCTTTGATACAGTAATGATTTTCTTATAGTCTCAGTCACTAGTTTTATTCTTACTGAAAACAGCGTTATGTTTACTCTGGAAACGAAGGTGCCCATTAGAGTTAAAGAGGAGACACCCGGGTGTGCTTGCTTATGCATCTGTAATAGACACGTAGGTAGCCAGTGTGCCTGTAGCATCCTGTTTCACAGCATGATCACACTACTTTCACAACTCGAGGATTCGTAATGGCAATGGTGATGGTGACATCATCATCTTGTCTATGTTTCATATATAATCCACGTTTTGTTTTGATTAAAATGTCCTACAAGCCCTCATCTGTGTATCTTAAAGCTAAAAGCACAGGTTATTTTACTGTCAGTGAGACTTTCTACCAGCATAAATAAAGGATAGTCACTTTGGCAAAAGCTGATTGCAGCTTCTACTTTGTGATGGGAATGTTCTTTCAGGCTTAAAAGGACCTGACATCATGCATGAGAGATTTGTTCGACCTATTACTGACAGACAGACAACAAATGATTTATAACAGTTTAAATTCCTGCCATTTGACACTGAAAAAGCTTTTGATTCTGTTAGATGGGAGTTTTTATATCGGGTTCTAAAACGTTTTGGTTTTAATAACCAGATTATCAGTTGTTTGAGGTGCTTATATAATTGTCCTTCTGCCAGGATAAAGGTTAATGGGGACGTCTCAGGTTTAGTTCTTCTTAAAAGAGGGTGTAGACAGGGCTGTCCTCTTAGCCCTGCTCTATTTGCACTGTTTATTGAACCATTGGCACAGGCTATTCGACAATGCGAGGAAGTTACAGGAGTTACCATTAACGGCAAAGAGTGTAAGGTTTGTCTATATGCAGATGATGTCCTGGTGACTCCTACTAAACCTGACTTTAGCCTACCAATATTACTATCTTTGCTCAATACGTATGGCTCATACTCTGGTTACAAGTTAAATCTTCATAAAACTCAAATTCTTACCTTTAAATATAATCCAGATAAATATATTCTAAAACTCCTCAAAGAATAATTGGAGTAAAAACTTAATTAAATATTTAGGGGTTCAATGAATGAATAAAAATGACGGTATTACCTAAACTGCCTTATTTATTCCTGGCATTGCCTGTCGAGGTGTCCTCTAGGCAATTTATCGAATGGAAAAGAATGTTCTCAAATTTTATTTGTGGAAAACACAGACCTAGAATAAAGTATAAGACATTGTAATTATCTAGAAATAAAGAAGGCATGGTCTTCCATGTCTAGAAAATGATTGTCAGGCTGCACAGTCAGAGTCCTGACTGCATGATGCGACTCAACATGTGACGCCAAATGGAAAGAAATGGACCAGGCGGAAGTTCGTGTTCCCCTTTCGACTATTCTTGGAGATAAATCATTGATACAGTCATTTTTAAATAAGGTATCCTACTGCATAAATGTACCAGTAAGTATCTGGTTCAGGGAATTTAAAGATAAAACGTTTGAAAGAGATGTGAGAATACTACGGTGACCAGCATATGATACAGCCCTGCAAATATTGACAGTGGGTTTAAAAACTGGTGCAACCTGGGTGTCACTGCATGCTGGAAAATATCATCTGAAAAAGGTTTAGATACCTTTCAACAAATGTCAGTTAATTACAACTTGGAGAGAGGTGATTTTTTTTTTAGATATCTCCAATTAAGATCTTATTTTAATAACAATATTATGTCTAAGGAGAGAAAATCTCTAGTTCAGATCTTTATAAACATATCTAAAGGGAAAGTGCTAAAAAAACCAAATGTCTATGATATACTCAACACTACAAACTGAAAGGAAATTGTCTCCCACCTATATTAAATGTAGAAATGGAGAAAGAGGCTGAAATAGAGCTATCTGAAGAAGATTGGTCTAATATGTAAAACTACAGCCACTACTATGAAATCAGGCGGGGCCCCTTGCTTGATTTAAATGCCATGTTGACATTAGAACTTCATTCATCTTTTCCCAGTTTTCTCCAGAAAGTAAATATTTCCAACATAATGCTGTGTGCCTGGAAATTCAGCTAAACTGGTTTTTACAGTCATTGATTTCAGTGAGCTGTAGATTCCAATGACACTTGAATGCCACATATATGACGTTGCCACCTTTGGAACCGAGTGACGTTTTTTTGTTTTCCGTATTATTATTTATTTATTAATTATTTATTTTTGACCAGCGGAACGTTTGCGCATGCGCTCTCCGTGTTAGCGCCTGACTCGATCAGATGCGGATTTATTTTGAAGTATTAAAAACAAATATGAAAACACAACACGGGGACCTGCTGGCGTGTAGTAAAATGAGATGATTGCATATGTTTAATGATGACACCGCATCAGCCAGTAATACTGTGATACTGGTTATTCCACACCCTCACTCAGGCAGGAGATCCACGGTTCAGAGTGTTTGTCTGCAGTCAGACTCTATGAATCGGTGCGCTGCTGTTACCTAAAACACTCAGCTGGGTTAGGAGCGCAACGGGAAGTGGTCGCGAGCGTGGAGCCGTGTCAGTAACCACGCGGATGCCTGGAGTCTTTGGACTCGACAGTGTGTGGAGCCCCGCTCTCTGGAAAGCAGTGTGGCTAATCAGGCTCTGGGTAGTGATTCAACAAAGTGATTCTCCACGCTGAGCAGCGTTATCGTGCAACCCACGTGGAGTGAAAGACATCAGCGCCATCTGGTGTTTGAACAACGTTTCGCATGTTATAGGGTTGAAGCGTTTAAACGGTTTAACTTCATGGTTATTGGTTAAATGACTGACCTGTGACAAAATCACAGAAACAGCGCAGTGTGAAGGAAAACACAACACACGCACAACATGTTCTGTTTGTGGAAGGAGCTCGGAAAGAAACACGCCTGGACAGCTTGTTGAAGAAGCTTCTTCAGCTCTAAGAGCAACAGAGTCCCACATTTGAAGCCCTATGGGAGTGTCCCCAAGAGGGGCGTGGACCCCCTATTGATCCTCTGCCTAATCGAGCCAGGGTGTGAAAACAGGTGTGGGTCACAATCAGCCACGGTCTCAGGTGAGCCCACGTCTCATGTAAGTGGGCTCTGCGATTGCATTTTAAATATTAAATATTGTGCACTGGCTGCAGTGGTCATGTGTATATCCAGCTGATTGCTTGTGAAGCTCGCACACAAGAATTTCACTCACATGTGCTGTACCAATGTACCTGCACATGTGATGTGACAATAAAAGTGATTTGATTTGATTGTGAAGGATTAATATGACATGCCTTGTCTGTGTAAAGACACAGAGAGACTACATAATCTGTGTGCGTTTGTGTCAGCGTGGATGGAGCAGAGTGGGTGAAACACACAACGAGCGTTTCTGAAATCCTGGAGACAGACCCCCGTGGAAACATCCAGAGACGCAGGGAGACTAAATGCAGCTCAGTCCTTGCTGAGGATTAACAGGCAGCCCGGCTCAGATTAGACTGGCTTGTATAACGAGGACGTTTAGATGTAAACAAGCTAAACAGAATATTAGAAAGAGTGGGCCACAGGAACCTGCTCCCGTCAGGCTTCTGCTCCCACCAGTTTCCTTCACGTGAAATTAAGTGACTGCAGCGTTTAACGTAGCCAAATGTCGTCTGAGACCGAACACACGAATACATCTGTTGTTATATCGCTGGGAGCGGCAGTGAGGCCACGCTGCTCTGTGGCTTCCTTGTTATACAGTAAATGTCCCAAAAGTGTTTCTGGTGGAAGCGTGCACGCTCTCTGACCTGCTGATTTTAGCCTCGCTGTCCAGGTGGCTGCTCACTGCTCACCTGGTTTTTATGTGTTATTTTCAAACATCACGTTCATTGGTTAGTGGATCAAATGTGTTTGGATCTACTTATGGGTGAGAATGATTTATTAGATTAAAAATCGGAGTCCACTAATACAGAATAGAAAGTAGAACATTATTACCATATGAAACATTACTCTGTTCCCCAGCAGAGCCTCACTCGGGCTTACTTTAGGTTTTCACTGTAAAAAGCTTTTTCAGCTGCTGAAGCGCAGATTTATGGACACTTTGGTTCTTCACGGTGTGCAAGTCCATTTCAGGCAGAGGAAAGAATTACCACTTTGTATTTGGATCCAAATATTTTATTATAGAAATCACACAGAAGTCAGCATTTACTGTTATTACACGTACAGCGAGGGTGTTTCTGCAGTGAGACTCCTGGTCAGAGTCATTGTCCTGCTCTGTGCACACATGCATACATAAATAAGTGCACAGCAGCTTTTACTGTAATCCGGCTGCGGTGGAGCAGCAGAGGCTCCTCTCTTGGCATTCACCGCGTGCCTTAATTGACTGATTTTAAATCAAGGTCCACTGTGAACACTGAGGGAGGAAGCCAGGCGTCACAGACAGATGCTGGTGATGACCTTTAGGTTAAACTTTCTGTTCAGGTCCATTTCTCTCTCACACATGCAGGTAACATGTACAGGTCTGTAGTACTCACACAGCTGCCGTGGTTCCTGTGAGACTCACTTTTCTACCTGTAGTGCTTATTTCCCTGCTCACCTTGTTCCTTTCTGTGTCCTTCACAGCAGCTGTGAGCTGGTAACACCTGCCTGCCCAACAAACGCAGTGAACAGCAAAAAAGAGCTTTTTCCTGTCAAGGACACATCAAGCAGGCAGCCATTACACAGCAGAGCCCGGCTGCCAGGCTGGAGATCCGATGGAGCCTCATCAGAATGTAAACAGATGGAGGAGGATCACTCGGAGTGAAGATAGAGATGCTGTTAACAGAAATCTGTTGCTGTTTGTCTTTTATGCTAAACTGTCATTAGTCCTTATTAAATCTGCATAAGTAACGCTATATTCTGTTCACAGTGATGTTACACAAATGTGATTACACAGTAGTGCACTGAATGGCGCACGTATGCCATACAAACACAGCGCTACACACAGCGTCATGAAGCGCACACAGTGACAGGCACACAAAATGTCCCTCTCGGAATGTTACATAAGAGCGCGTTTTGATCAGGATTACACCCGCCGACGTTCAGTGGAGCAGATTATCGCAGCGTGCAGGCCGGACGGTGCAGCGACCGCCTGTATGCTCCAACAAGGCCCACAGCACCGCAATCTGCCAGACAATAAGAGCTCGAAATGTGCGCGGACAGAGAAAGCAGCCTTAGATACACCAACACACATCTCAGTGATCAATAGGCATCATCTGCGCTTCCATTCACAACACAAACACATCAGAAGCCACATCGCTTATAATACCAGGACGGAGCTGGCTAAATATGCAGAGCCTCGATATCTGCAGTGAAACGCGGAGCCGCGCGTCTCCTTGTCGCATTATCTTCTTCAGAATCCATCCTGGAGCCTCACATCCTCCCTCTGCTGCGCTCCTCTCCAAAGAGAGCAGCACAAAGAATAAATCAGAGGTGAAAGCAGTAAAACCTGCTCCCTGCAGCCAGCCTGTCCTCTCCTCCCCGAGAGAAGTGAGAACGATCTCGGTTAATTGGTCTGAACAGACGACACGGATTAGTTAAAGGAAATCAAAGTGTTTGGACTCATCCTCCTGGACGGGCGGGCGGCGGATTACGCAAAGGACAAGGCAGGGCGGGGTGACGTCACCACACAGACAGATGCACTCCTCTCTCACACACGCGCGCACACACGCGCGCGCACGCACAGCTGATGCTGCCTCATTATTTGGTTTAAACTCTGATTTAAACGATAAGAATAAATGTGTTGGTTCAAGTCTTTATGTGACTGGCTTTACAAATATGAATGAATTTGGGACACTTAGGACTCCTGCAGCTCTCAGCCACAGCCTGGATTCTACATGAAAGACATAAACACTGTTACACAGTACACAAGGAACATGTTGTGATGTCAGAGACCTAAACCCAGTCTGCGTTTTCTATGTTTGAACTTATTGGAAGAAGCAAAAACAATCAAACAAATCAAATATGACAGTTTCGCTGCAGGAAGGCTTTTCTCACAGGCTGTTATCAACCACAAGTCAACCAAATTCTCTCTCAGCTAATTACACAAAGAACACAAAGCCAGGCAGCGTCCACCCGTCACTCAAAGCTGCTAATGCTGGACAACTTTACATGATGGTGGGTCGGTCTCTGTGTCAGTATGTGGGAACACCAGCTGAGGCACAACAATCACCTCTTAACACACTGACTTAATTGTATTTGTGTTGATTTGTAACAGTGTGTGTACATGCGCACTGATGTCTGATGAATCGCTGAAGGAGTTTTTTTAATTAAAAATCAAACTGATGATGTAACCAGGGTCATTTGGCTGGCTGGTTGATCCAGTGAGTTTCAGAGAGGTGGGTCCAGTAAAAACACCACGAGGCCTAAAAGTATACAGGCTGCACGTCACAGTATCTCTGCCTGTGCTGCACTCATGTCGTATTTCTTTGAGGGAGTGCATTAAAAATACTGCTTTAGTTTTGCATCATATTCTGTGTTATAATAGTACTTTGATTCCAACTGTACCGCTGTGATGTGCTCTGAGGCCTGTTCTGTTGGTTGGACACTTCCATGTGCAGTACTTATATTTCAACTGAATCTCAATCACATCAATCAAACATTGGCTCCTTACACTGATGCTCTGTCATCACACCTTTTACAGTTCAGTTCACCTCAAGGCACGTCATGTTGTCAGGTCGACCCTACAATGATAGGTACAGAGAAACCCCAACAATCACATGACCCCCTATGAGCAGCACTTTGGCGACAGTGGGAAGGAAAAACTCCCTTTTAACAGGAAGAAACCTCCAGCAGAACCAGGCTCAGGGAGGGGCGGGGCCATCTGCTGTGATTGGTTGGGGTGAGAGAAGGAAGACAGGACAAAGACATGCTGTGGAAGAGAGACAGAGGTTAATAACAGATATGATTCAGTGCAGAGAGGTCTGTTAATACATAGTGAGTGAAGAAGAAACACCCAGTGCATCATGGGAATCCCCGGCAGCCTACTGCAGCATCACTAAGGGAGGATGCAGGGTCACCTGGTCCAGCACTAACTATCTGCTTTAGCAAAACAATCTACATTTAATATAACAAGTTTAATATAAACATATGGCACTGAAGAGTCAGTAACCTTTTGGGACACCATGTTCCTCCAGAACAGCTTCAGCAGATGCTCCAGGTGTGCTCCAGGTGTTGTGTTGCTCATTTGGTGGTTTGTTTAAAAGAAGTAACATATCGATCTTCCAGAGGTGTTCAACAATCAATCCTGAATCTTTTCTGTGTTTTATCTTCTAAGCTTTGAAGGACAGAACAGAAAGAAAGCTGAATAATATTTTTGTCAAGAACAGAAGGATGTTGGACTCTTTTTGTCACGGACCCAGTTCCAGGGATTCGGGGTCCGTGAGCAGTCTGGACTACTATTGTAGTTATTATCATTATTATTGTGGTTGTTGTTATTATGGTTGTGTCTGCTGTCCTGTTTTCCGTGTTGGTGTACTGTCAGGTGTTTATGGGTGTGTGCTTGTGTATGTGAGGGTGCGGTCGTGGCAGGCACTTCTAGGCCTGGTGGGTGTGGCCCTGCCAGCTGACCGGTCCCACCCAGGAATCCACACACACCTGGCGCCGATCAAGCCTCGTCAGAGGAGCTTCAAAACAGTGTGGCTGAGAGCTCCTCGACGCTGGATCGTTGAGTGACTTCCCGTCAGTCTTAGTTTATCGTGCAAGGTTAGTGCAAGTCTGCCGTTAGGTTTTGTACTCACGACTGCCTTTTGTATGCGTGTTTCTCAGGAGGAATTGTGGCGACCAGGAGGCAGCACACGGACAGTACACAGGGAACGGAGACAGAGCACGGAGCACGGGATAAAGGAGAAGACACGGAACGGGAGTTGGGATCGCACGGGGAATTTATTGTTGTTTGGATTGTCACCACTGTAAATAAACGCACTGCCTTCAGCGCCAAGTCCTGCATTTTGGGTCCTCATTTCTCACATCCCCACGGTCTGCCAGCCAGACCGTGACACTTTTTGACCTGACAAACTGTGACTCGTCACTGACACTGTGTAATGATTTCCTTTCATTCTCAAAGGAGATTTGCCAGATCTTGTGAATGAAAATGATTTCCTGTAGGAGGACATTGTGGCAGAAATTGCTTTGGGAACGGAGCTATTCAGACCTCGCAAGTTGGAAGCAATCTTTGAGAGCTGTGATGCTTCATGAACTGAGTGAACTGCTGCAGCACTGGGAGTCGGTCCAGCACCGATGTGATGCAGTGATGGAGTACCACAGTGATCATTTAGAAGTGATGTGGGGCGCTCAGAATCAGGTGGATGGTGTCAACGTTCTGGTCAAACTGAAGCTTGTTTTACGTCACAATCCCAAAACGGCATCGATGACAGCTTTGAGTGTTGGCAGCAGCTTCCTGGAAAGTTCAATGTGCATCGCTCTCTGATGTGATACATCAGAACACATTCATCAGCTGGAGCGCTGATGTTGGCTGTATGCAGTTCTCTGTCTCCCTCAGTCCTTCTTCATGTTTCATCATTACAAGTGTAAGCAGGTGTAGTGGCTGCATGAATGCATGCATGAAACACAGACTGGTGTCATGGCTTTCTGCTGGGAGAAATGAACATGTTTAATGTTGCACGGTAGTGTCTTCATCTCAAGCACATGTCCTAAACCTGACGCAGCAGCCTTGGTTCATATATTTAACCAAAGACTACGTGAGGAAGCTGGTTTCCTCTTCAAATGAACACGTGTTGTACGGGTAAGAGCGTCGTGTCAGGTGGTGGGATCGTGTAGTTTGACGTCTGGATCACTGGTGTTTTTTTAACAGGTCAAATGAATGGATCATGCTGGCTCTCCCATCAGTGGATGTTAAACATAGCCACACAGTCAGGACAGTCTCTGACTGATCAGAGGCTTTTCCAACCCTTGGATCATATAACAGTCATCTCCGGCACGTGTGTGTTGGTACAGAAGCCCTACTCTTAAACTTAGATGGTGCTGAAACAGCTTGTTTTACACAGACTGCACCGAGGCTTCGACACGATTATTTAGAACTGAGAATCATGCAAAGTTAATCTAGTAGAGCCAAAGAATAAAGTATGGACCCTTCACAGGCTTTTTCACGTTTCCCTGATGTACCTGAGAAATAGAATTAGCAGCGTTTCACACTGATGCATTTACTTTACACAGACGTTTGTCACATCACAGACAGAGCCTTCTTTTTGTCTTTGGTTAATTAGAAAAAAGCAATGCTAACACGATGTGCTTGGATCCGTGTCAGGCTTCAGAAATGTGAGCAGTGTCACAAAAACAAACCTTCCCCTCCTAAATATCTCAGTCATTACCCAAAGTTTGACAAAATTTCTGTTTCTTCTTCTTTTCTCGGTTTGGACATTATTGCATATTTGTATAAAATAATTCTGTTGTATAACACGTTGCATCAAACTCAGAGATGTGATCTTTTTTATCATTTATCTAAAATACTGACATATAGCCCCTTCTCAGTTCAATTATCTTCATTGTTGCCTGGCTGGTTGGTAATGCCGCGTTCAGCCAACAAATCTGCATGAAACTGTTAGTTTGCTCGTGTCCATGTTGGTGCATCAGTAACTACAGCAGAGGCTGTCGCTTCTCACGCAGGGCCAACATGACCGAGCAGACAGCAGGTGGCAGTCTTTCACTGGAGACCAACCTATGATCACCAAGGGCTGATAAAAATCTGTCTTTTCACGTGATAATAATCACATACGTAGCGTATTGTCTCCACATCAGTATCGTCAGTGCTTCACCTTGATGGAGGCGTCCTCGGCTACGAAGCTGCTCACCTGTCCCTCCAACCTTCCTCCAGGTAATCTGATGTCTAATTGGCTAACTGGAGCAGATTAAGCTAAGACCAGGAATAGGACTGCGCATACACACACACACACACACACACACACAGGTCTGCATGTGGCTTTCCGTTAGACAGTAAGGTCAGTGTAGCATTACAAACATAAAGCCATAAGAAGGAAACGCTCTCCTCTCATCTTCCTCACGTTATTAATTCTGTTCAGGGGCGCCTCAGCCGGCTCATAGCTAAACTCCAATGTTACAAGTTCTTGGAAAAAGTAACACTGTGGTGGAAATATTTCTGTGGGAATGAAATGAGTCACGTGGAGAAACAAATCTGTTCCAAACAAGCGCGTCCAACAAAGAAACGAGTCCTCAGCGTCTTCATTAGGACACGTTTGCTTATTGACACCCATACTTGTTTCTTTTGGACGGACTTGAAGACCTTGTTCATACCAGTTTGGACACACCTGCGGCGCAGCTGGGTGAGCAGGAGTCCCGGTGTCCCTCTCTCACTTTCCTGTCAGTTTTCACTGCATCTGTCTAATAAAGACAAAAATATATTTTAAAAAAAGAACAGAAAGTTTGGATGCAGCTTCTCATTTGATCGTTTTTCTTTATTTTCATAAGTATTTACACTGTAGCAGACATCACAATGTGGAATTAAACCAAAAAGTCTGAAAACATGTTTTATATGTGAGATTCTTCGAAGCTTTGCTGTCCCGTTCTTGTCCCAGCACAGAAACAGAGACACGTGGGAAAAGTGACATCTCGTTAAAATGAGTCTGTGTGAGGCTAATCCAACAGTAATGCAGTCTAATGGTGTGGAGGTCTTCCAGTCAGTGGTGACAGGCCCACTAACAGCTGTGACAGCACCGTGTGGGGTACGGAGCCCCTTTAGAAATCAATGCATGTAAACTGTAGGGCGACCCTTGTATCTGTAGCCATTCTAAACATTTCTGTTTAATAACCAAGCAAACACTTGATTAGAAAACTAAGTGATGCAAGTGCAGACTTAGCGGCCTGTGGAAGTCACAGTTCAGTCAGGCAGCTCAGACATTTGGCACTCAGGACTTTCCACCTTTGGGTGATGGGAACACACCACAGTGCAGTCCTCCATGCAGACCCAACCCAGCTCATCATAGCACAAACACGCAACGTGTGCAAGAGGGAGGCCACTCAGACACGGGAGGGAAATGCCATCAGCATAAATGACTTTGTGGTGTTACTTTTGTAACGTTCACGCTGATCGTCAAATACAAATAAGCAAACGGTGCATTTTGTAGCAGCCTTGAAATATATAAATATATATAAATGTATATAAATATATATCCCGTTTCTGTTACTGGGAAAGGGGGATTTCTGTTTAAATCCAGCTCCAGCAGGCTTCGGCAGCGCGGCCGGTGATGTGTGCGTGCGCGCGTTTATGTGACCATTGACTGAGCATGTGCGAGGCAGCAGAGAGATTATCGCTGCCACGACTCTGGGCTGCCCTGTATATCTTCTACTTGCTGGAATATTCGTTGTAGTTCAGGCATGGAGGAGCGGAAACCTCTCGGTTCAGGCCGTGGAGCGGAGCGGAGCGACTCGGTTTGGGGGGACTTTGGAGACTTTACGCATGCTCCTCGTCAGCTGCGGGCGGGGAGACTTTAAAGTTGGACGCTTTTCATTTACAGTAGTGACGGAGGTGAAATGATATTCTGTAGTGAACTCTTGGTATTTTTGGAACATCTGAAGTGGTCTCACAACAGATAACCAAGAAGAGGACAAAGTCACTGTGACGCGACCATTCCCACTGTAACAAATGGCAGATGGATATGAGCAGGCCAGCGCATCAGAGTTTATTAAGGGTAAGTTTAACATCAGTCCTGGGATGTAATACTGCGTAATGGTTTCTATAAGAAACTACAGCCTGCAATATTTCCATGCGCGTGACTGAGAGCGCGCGTGGACATAAATACACAGGACTGAACTGCTCGTTCACTTTGGCTCATTTGTTCTTTCAAACAAAGCTAAACCAGCGTGATTCAGTGTGAGTTACACTGACCACGATAGTCTCCATCAGGGGGACACTAACGAAACAAGAGACGAGGACATTTCTGATTATTTTGTAGGTTCTTCATCAGCATTGTTGTGGATCAATAACTCTTGACAGGACTGTGGGGCAGCTGGTCGGCCTTTGGCCTGGAGGATGCTGGATCGTTTTCAGCGGTGTCTGCTATAATTAACATGATATAAACTGTAATAGCTGTGCATTAAGACGGTAACAAGAATCCTGGTAAAGTGAGTCCGTGCAGGTCCAGGTCAGCTTCACAGCCTTTACACAGCGGCTCGTTTCCAGGAATAAGTTTTCTCTTTTCAGCTATCACTGCAGAACTTGCTTTCCAGGTTTACTGAAGCAGCCTAATTACTCATGAGTACATGTAGAACTATATGTAGCTGAAAGGTTGAAACTTACAGGCTAACAGTTGGGGCAGGTTGTAGCCCAGTGTCCCACAGCTCACTCACTCATAGAGTCAAATATTACAGTTTAGTTAAAGTTTATAAAGCCATTGTTCCCTGATCTGGTAAAAAGAAGCATTTCAGTAGTGCGAGGATTAAGTTTGGCTAAATCAGGTTAAGTAAGCAGCACCAGTGTGTCACGTAAGGGCAGGAGATTTGGGTCCTGCCTCGGTTTCAGCAGCAGTTAATGAGGGGAACTGATCCTGTGCTGTAACCGAGACACCAAAAATACCTGGATGCAGTCAGCAGCTCGGTGTGATCGGGACAAGAGAGCGTTATCGCCCTGTATCCTTGACCTGAAGCCAGGACTGTGTGTGAGGCTGAATGTAACCTGTGTGTGTGTGTGTGTGTGTGCTGTACACCACAGACCGCCTGTACTTTGCCACTCTGCGGGTCAAACCTAAGAATACAGCCAACACACACTTCTTCAGCACGGATGAGGAGCTCATATATGAAAGGTAAGCTGCAGCCGTAATCTAGTCTGATCCCCAATCATGACGTGTCAACAGTCTGCTCCTGCTCCCTGTCAGCACACGCTCCTACAGATCCTTTCTTTCTGATGCCTCTTTCGTAACAGATTAACTTTGTTTGCCTCCGTTTTTGTTGTTTCGTGTCCTTTAGAAACTCCTTTGATCTCATTAATATCCCACCTGTTCATTTCAGAGAGACACGCCTTTTGACAGTCATGGTCCTGTCCTTCCTTGACTTCTCATTACTGGTCTCTGATTACCGTTATACTGTTAGAAGATGTCCACGGCTCCACCCGGAGGGATGGTGTCCTGGTTCAAACTATGGTTTTCTGGTTGGAGTTTACACGTTTTCTCTGCTTCAGTCCAAAGACATGCACGTTCATTCATGTTAGGTTAACTGGTCATTTAGTTTAGTCCAGTTTTATTTGTGTAACATCAGTTACATCCAGGCCCTTTGTAGGTAAACAACCTACAACATTAGAGAGAAAACTCTAATTGGACAATTCCCAGTGAGCAGGGCCGGGAACAGTGGGACGGTAAAACTTCTAATAGGTGGGGAGACCCTGAAAGGACTTCTTACAGTGTCGCCGCCTGGATGTGAGCAGGAAGCTGCTTCCTCTCAGGACAGCTGCTCTGGCCACCTCGAAGACTATCAGAACCTGGCCTGATGAAGCCTTACAGCAGCTGCAGGACTGTCTCCACACCACCAGGACATTTCTGAACATCCAGACCTGGAGGTGTCACCTGGTCTATCCCAACCACAAGCCCTGGATGACCGGGGACCTCCACCGGCTGCCTTCAGAGTGAGTGACGGTGCAGCGAGGCCTCTGAAAGGCCAAATGACACTACAGGTGGAAGATCACCTGGACAGCAACAACAGCAGGCAGGTGTGTCAGGAGGGCAGCACATCACCAAGTACAGGAGCAGTCAGAGCTGCCCCAGGTGATGCTTCACTAGCAGAGCAGTTGAATCACTCCTTGTTTTGAAGTGCAGTCACCAGAGGCTCGTATCAATGAGTCCATCCTCACTGTGGAGGAGTGTGACATGAGACGCACGCCGTCAACCCTCCAACAGTAACAGCTCATACGTCAGTGAAGAAGACATGAAGTCCACATCCTTGTGGAGAACTTCATCGAACCCTGTGTCGTCATGTTGATACATGTGCACTGTTTTTCCCATGAAAATGTCTGTTGATGTATCACCAGCGTGACTGATGTCATAAACCCCTGTGAACCATCTGGTCCCGGCCTGTGGTCATAACCCCTGACTGAGCACGCACGAGTTCTGGTTCCTTAAACGATCTGCATCTATTTTAGGATATAAAATTGTTTTAATTACACACCGATGAGAGACAGATCAGAGGTGAAACAGCCTCGGAAAAATGTTCCATCTGTGCGTTTATATGTGCACCTTCACACTGTGGAGCTACAGGCCATCCCAGTACACAGGGCTGGGTGGAAACTGGTTTCCAGCATTTCCTGACCTCTCAGGACTTTTAAGGAACTCTAAGATCTTAAAGCTCAATTCAGATTTTTGGATCAAATCAGATGTTTTTGTCTGCTCGTTCACTCTACAAATAAAATGCGGCAGCAAACGCGCTCTAGTGTGAACGCCCAAAGCGGCCGCATGCGCAAAAGCAGACGTCACACACAACGCGCTCTGTTTAGACCCAGAGCAACAGGATGTTTGACTGATGGCCTTAATATAAAGACTTTGGACTTCACGTTTCCCAGTTTTTGCTTTAAGTTATTTACATAATAATGTAAATAACCTAATAATGATCCTTATTGCTGTTTTAGAGGAGCGGAGCTTCAAAGGATCAGAATCTGCAGATTATACAGGACAAATAAAATGTTCACGTTTCTCCAACGTTGTCTTCCCAACAGTTTCACTGGACGGACAGGAAGTGTTCACCATGTCTTCTCCGGAGCTGATAGTTGGCGTCTGTCTTGTGTCAGTGACGTAAAAGACGGATTTAATGCGACGTGACCATCAAACAGCAGTCGCTTTCTAAAACATCGGATATGTATCGGATTCAGCACCACATACCAAAGTGACCCAGGTCGGATTTGAAAATATCGGATTTGTGCCGTTCACACTGTCACACCATGATCGGATAGATGGTGGCATAGGGTCAAAAAATCGGATTTGATGCGCTTTCGCCTGCAGTGTGAACGTAGCCAAAGTTCCTGATGCTCAACTCTGAGCATCAGTATCATGGGATATATCACAGTGTCAGAGTGTCTGTCACAGAGCGGGTGTTTGAGCTGTGATTAACCGGGTAGGTGGTCCATGGGTAAACCTGAGATGGCTTTTGTCACGGCGAGTGGAGGAAATAAAGGAGGATCCAATTGCAGGCAGTCGTGAAGGTGGTTTATGGAACACAGAGCACAGGGAAAAAATGGCAAACGAAGATTAAACTAAACTATACTGGGAATAACTAAACTATACTGGGAATAACTAAACTACTAAACACAAAGCAGAAGACGAACATGAAGGAGGGGGGGCAGGACACACGGGTGAAACATGGCAGATACACAGACGGACCAGCAACGACAGAAGACACGACTTAAATGCACTCAGAGAAACACGGGGAGATTACACACAGGTGGAAGTAATTAACGAGAGGAGACAAGGGAGGCAACACAAGAGATCACTACACAAAGACGCAGACTGGACACACATCAAACCCACAGCAAACATGGGAACACAAAACCTGAGAGCAAAACCAGAACCACAGAAACAATAAATAATAATAATCAACAAAGCACCAGAGATGAAAAACGATCATTCAAAAACAAACCAAAGCAAGAGAAGTCAAAATGCTGCGTCGACCCCGACGTGACAGCTTTCAGTGCTTGACAATCTTTGAAATCCTCTTCCTGTCATTCGTGCTGTTGGCCGACTTACTGAATATGATGATGAGTAATCTGGTATCAGGCTGTGGTGTTAGGGACAAAGACGGACTTGCAGC
>NC_135184.1:35830965-35898465 GCF_041146795.1 Maylandia zebra | reverse complement strand
CCATGTTTTAACTGATATGTGGCTAACCTCTATCACAGTCTTTCCTTTCTTTTTGTGCTTTTAGCGAGTTGAAAATGGAGATATGAACTGGATCGTTCCGGGCAAAGTTCTGGCGTTCAGTAGCCCTCATTCTCGTGGTGAGTCAGAATCTCTAAGCTAAAAGCTAAAAGCATGCCTCCAAACCAACACCAGTGCTCACGTTGCTGGGCTGACAGAAGGCCTGTGCAGCCCCTCAGTGCCTGCACGTCCTGAAGCAGCTGAGAAGAGCTAACCTTACCCTGCTGTCTTCTGACGGCGTGCATTGTTTCCTGCTTAGTGCTGTCGTGTTGTTACGGCTGGATTAGACGAGCCTGAACCCTGCAGTGGCTCGGGGTTTCCCATGATGCACTCATGCTTCTCCATCCCTCAGCTCTTTTTACTTTCTGTGTATTTACACCACTTTGCACGTAGTTATTATTCCCCTCTGGCTCTCGTCCATCTCTTGTCCTGTTGTCCTCCCCCCACCCCGACCACATGAGCCAGATTGCTCCCCCTCCCTCAGCCTGGTTCTTGTTAAAAGGGAGTTTTTCTTTCCCGCTGTCAGCAGGTGCTTGGGGCCGTCCGATCGTTGGGTTTTCTCTGTATTTAACGTCTTTACCTTACAACATAAATCAGCTGACACTACGTCATTGAATCTTATTTTACGTTCGCATTAAAAACAGACGCTCGCTGATTGAAACGTATGACGTAACTCAGCTGTTGTTGACTCTGTCTCCAGGTTATCCCCTCCACACACCCGAGGCATACTTCTCATACTTTTGCCAAAATGACATAACGACCGTGGTTCGTCTGAACAGGACGTTGTATGATGGCAGGCGGTTTGAGGATGCAGGATTTGAGCACCACGACCTCTTCTTCCTTGATGGGACCACGCCCTCTGACCTCATCGTCAGACGCTTTCTGCATGTGTGTGAAAGTACAGACGGGGCAGTGGCGGTGCACTGTAAAGGTAGGACTGCAAGTCTTTATGTTTAATTGATGTCATTTATTTCTTTTATCTTAACTTTGTCTCTTTAAACACTCCATCCATTTACAGCTGGATTAGGCCGCACGGGCACTCTGATTGGCTGCTACCTGATGAAGCACTTCCGGTTTACTGCAGCCGAGGCGATTGCTTGGATCAGAGTCTGCAGACCTGGATCTATCATCGGTCCACAGCAAAACTTCTTAGAAGAGTGAGTTTGTGCCTCAGCTGTGACCGCTCAAACCAAACGGTCCACTTTCCGTGACTCCAAAGGTCTCGGTCGGAGACAATCATTAAGCTGTAGTCCGTTCATGAAAGTACAGGAGTAATGCTGTGCACACAGACACGTCTGCAACACTTCATTAGGATAATGTCACAAAACACAAGCAGACGGCAGCTTCACCTCCAAGGTGCACGGAGAAGACAAAGATCTGACGAGGTGAAGACTCCAGTCACAGAGTATCAGGGAACCATAACGTGTTAGTGGCCTTCATCAGGGTCATTGCGTTTGTGAAGGTGTGATTGGTCCACTTGGATCTTTTTCTGTTTCCAGTCTTTTTTATTTAAACACAAGCTGTTTGACATTTTGCAATGACCCAAAAGGCGTTGGCCACTGAGTACAGCTGTTCTCTAATACTTCGAGTGTCGCTGGAGTCTTCACACAAAGCACAAGTAGATCAGGAAGGGTTTGAGGGGTCACCTTGGCCTTCAACGTCGGCAGATCTCAGTCTCATTGAGCATCTGTGAGATGTGCTGGACAAACAAGGCCCGTCTGTCCTTAGGCTGTGGCATCTATTGCTGTTAGCACACAGGATGTTTCTCCATGCTGAGGTCATGGTTGGAGCATGCTGGAAATGTTAGAAGAGAAGCAAAAGGTGGAGGTCAGGGTGGGGCATTCCCCAGGGTGCCCATGTGCAGCTGGTGGTGACTGCAGCAGTGGGAAACTGGTGGATGATGAATCGAATCGAATTTAAAAAAAGCCTGAAACTGTGATACTGCTGCAGACTGCAGTCACAGTGTGCAGCTGGTTTCTCTCCTCAGCTCTGGACGCACACTTCCTCCTTACGCCACAGTAGCGCTCTGTTGCTAATGGCTACTAGCTTTGTGTGTCTACTTACACGCTAAACCAGGATGTTGAATGTTGTACCTGCTAAACGTGATATCACAGTCAGTTTGTGGCGTGTGTTTGATGTTTGTGTGCAGGAAGCAGCACAGTTTGTGGGTTCAGGGTGACGTGCATCGGTCTAAACAGAAGCTGGTCCAACAGAGACTGAGTCGGCAGCAGCAGCTGCAGCAGCAGCAGCAGCTGCAGCAGCTGCAGCAGCAGCAGCACCGCTCTGACTCTGTGCAGGGAGGCAAACAGGAGGCAGTGTCCTCGCTGCTTTCCAGCATGGATGACCTGTCAATCAACACCGTGCTCTGCAAGTCATATAGCTTGGATGAGGTCAGCGGTGTGACTTCATAGCACCTTTTCTTAATGGTTACTGCAGAATTCAAACAGGCTACTGAGTTCCGATCACAATGTTGTGTTTTCATGCTGCTAATTGTGTCTGTGCAGAATAACTGCAAAGAAGTCAGTCTGACACAGGGAGACGAACTGAGAGCACTGAAGGGAAAACGCCCACCGAGATCAGCGTCATCCTGCTCAAGGTACCAACATCTGTAATGTAATTAATGATAGATGGTTATTGTGGTCAGTGCAAGAGACACGTAGAGAATTAGCTCAAACGCTGGAAACAAAGTTTCTATTAACAAGGAGAGATAATAGACACCAATATGTTTTTGTGGATGTCAGAAAGTACGTAAGTGACTGTTGTCGAATGCTACAAAGAACGCACGCTTTGTTTGCACGCTGTCTAACAGGCAGACCGGACTGCATGAAATCCTGCTGTGTTCTCATCTGTGCAGCGTGAATGTTGTGTGTAACCTGCTCGAGCTCATGTGTCCTTCTTTGTTCTTCGGTTAAACTGAAACCTAAATGCAACAGGAGAAGTTGTTGTCTTTTGGCGACTTTAGTTATGAGTGAGATTAAGGTTCTGGAGGTTGTCAGAGTATTCCTTCTACTGCCTGACGGTGTCCTCAGCTGGAGCCAGCAGGCCTCCATCTTTACTGTACACCGTGTTGGTGGAGCACCACTTCCCCTCCTGACGCTTTGCCAGAATCGCTCCTCCTACGCCCAAGTTTTTGCTGCAGCCGCGGCCTGAGCTGCGTTTCGATTGGCCTGCCCGCTGCCTCTGCTCTCCATCCTTGGCTGCAGCCAGACACACAATCAGTAGATAATACCTCTGCTCACTACAGTTTTTGTTTGGGTCCCTGAATCCACGGCACAAATATAGCAGATATATAAGAAGCTGCCATAGTTCAAGAAACATCTTATAAAAAGTAAATAGTTACAAATCGGGGATATGAGAGCTGCGGCAAAAAGAAACCAAAGGACGACCACGAACCAAACTCACGACGTGCCTCCGGCTTCTCCTGTAAACTAACATCACCAAACTGCTAACCTGACACAACCAAGAGCTGGGCTTCCACGGAGGTTAAATCAGGTACCTCCCACACGTCGAAGCGTGTTTGTATCTCGTCTCTTGTACAGAGTGTGAGTGCAGATGTTGATTCCTGCAGTGAGCGTAGAAATCAGAAGGATTTTTGGAGAAGTTGTTCGTTGTGCTTGTTTCTGTGAAGGATCAAGTTTTATTTGCTCTTGGATCACACACACACACAAATATGAGGTGTTCTTGTTTTCTGTGTCAGGTTAAACCTGTCCAAGACTTCACACCGCTCCATCCTCCCTCCCCCGAAGCCCTCCAAAGTCCACCTCACCCCTTCTTCTACTAAGACGCTGAGACGAAGTTCCTCTACCACCACTGCTCCGCAGATCAGGAGGTTGGTGTCTGTGCTTTTGTCCTTACTAGAAGCACATTATAATAAAACCAATGTAAAATGTGATGTGCTGATGTCTCCACAGTCCCTTCAGCCTCACGTTGTTCAGCACCAGGCCAGCACTGATTCACTGACTTCACACTTGGGACGTTCTGGTCATGAATCAGCCCAGCTGATGATGGACTCGCTGGAGACTGCATCAGCTCTCTTGCACGTTTAACCCTAGAACACTATCGCTATAAATAGTAACACAATCGCTAATGCCGGGTGATTTTTACCCGATATAATATAACCAATAAAAAGTAATCAAATATATCAAAATATGACAACACATGACAAATTAGAGTGGTCTTCTTTTACTTTCAACTGTGCCATGTCTAACAAAATGAAAGAAAAACCCTCCTAAAACAAAAGAATGACTCTGGAAAGCTGGTCTTTGGTCCACCCATTCCTGGGACATTTGAGACTTCCCTGGTGAAGGCACAGGCTCCTCGACACGCAAACAGCTGCAGGAGAGAGAAATCATGTAAATGTATTTGCTCGGGTGTAAATCACCCAGCGATAGCGTTCTCGGGTTAATAGGCTGTAAATGCTTTTTTAGCCCCAATAACTACTTTTCGTTTCGACAGAGCCAACAGTTTGTCACCACTTTAACTGGTCACGTGGCCCATTCTGTGATAACAGGGCCGACACCATAAATCATCACGTCTCTTGGGTATAGCAGGCAGGTAACTGTGAAAAACTGCGGCTGCATATTGCAGATATAACATCTGCTGGATGCTGAATGCCCCGCTGTCACAATCATTTTGCTGGAAGCAAAGGACACGTGCAGGTGCAAACACCAAACAACGCTTACAGGGGAGGTCGTGGCCCGAGGACTGAGTCAGACCATCGCCAAGAGCAGTCTGGGTGCTTCTGATAAACGGCTGCTGCCATTTGTCCATCCGAAGTTCAGAACCACAGGATGTAGACGGCCTGAAGCAACGTCTTGGTTGCGGAAACACAGACCTTTAGAAGTCGTACCAAAATCCACGCCTTAAACTTTGGCAGATCACATGATGGACCTAGCTTATTTGGCACGTTGTTGTAATGTTGTCTCCTCGTTTTCAGTACTTTAGTAACCAGGTTGGGTCAGAGAACCATAGCAAACCACATCTTTTGTAAGAGATTGGTGCACATTGTTCAAGAATTAACAACTGGACGCAAAATTGTCTTGCAAGACCAAGAGTGACACACTGCTTCTGCTACAGATGTTATTTATATTCTCCCAGATTTCATCGATAAAGTATGACAAACTTATATTTGTTGGTCTGTTAATGTTCTAATGATGCAGAGCGAGGGACACAAAGCCACGACGTGCTTATAATGCACTGTGAAAGCCTCTGAGCACACATGCTGGCAATGAAAGAGGAAATCAGTAAAATGAAGACAGAGATTCTGATGTTTCACGTCAGACTGAACACGGCACGCACACTTTATTTCACAGGTCATTCACATTCATGCACTGGATTTGTCAACAGGACTTTATCATACATAAAGCAAACTCACTATGTTCAGCTTTGCACTATTTCTTTCTTGCAGTAAAATTCTTAACATGCAAATGATGTTCAGCTTTGAGCGTGTTGTTGCTGTCATGCTTTCCTGTATCTGACTGTGTGACAGCAGCTCAGATGTGCTGTCTGATTGGTAGTTTACTCCAAAGGAGGGAAACCAGCTAATGCTAGTGTGAAGTGCTAAAATCAACAATAAAGTCCAAGTAATGACGAGATAATGACTCATGCTTCTCTTTGTTATCATCACACTGTCATTGTGTCATAACCTTCACTGAAAGTCACCTGACACTGCTGTGGGACGCTGTGGGACGCTGTGGGACGCTGTGGGATGCTGTGGGATGCTGTGGGATGCTGTGGGACGCTGTGGGATACTGTGGGACGCTGTGGGATGCTGTGGGACGCTGTGGGATACTGTGGGATACTGTGGGACGCTGTGGGACGCTGTGGGATGCTGTGGGACGCTGTGGGATGCTGTGGGATGCTGTGGGACGCTGTGGGACGCTGTGGGATGCTGTGGGACGCTGTGGGATGCTGTGGGACGCTGTGGGACGCTGTGGGACGCTGTGGGATACTGTGGGATACTGTGGGATACTGTGGGACGCTGTGGGACGCTGTGGGATACTGTGGGATACTGTGGGACGCTGTGGGATGCTGTGGGACGCTGTGGGATGCTGAGACTGTGGATTCCATGTGCTTGGTATCATTTGGGGAATTTAATGACCAAAACATCAGAAATAACTGAGGCGACTCTATAAGGGAATCCCCTCTGTTGACACTGTACTGAGTCAAAAGTATAAGGAACTGAGCTACATGGATTACCTGCACATACACTGACCTACGTATATGAAACAGTACTGTACCATATATGTATAACAGGGCCTCTTAAACTAAAATCCTGGCTGTATCCTTACTGTAGTTAAGTTAAATACGTCCTCTATAGTCTCCAAATCATTGTCTGGTTGGGACACTTATATTTGTTGGTCTGTTAATGTTCTAATGATGCAGAGCAGGGGACACACATATATATATATATATATATATATATACACACACATATATATATTTATATATATATATGTATATATATGAGTATATATGAGTATGCATTTGAAGTACACTTCAAATTGGGACAGCCGTCGTCGCGTGGCGGTGACATAATCGCACTTAAAATGTGTACTTCAAGCGTGCAGACCCTGAATTGGGACACAGCCTCAGTGTTTCAGTCATAAAAACACTTCCTGTCTCCGCGGGGGCCCATCACGTATAGGTGTAACGGAGAAACAGCCAATCAAATCGCAGCTTTTCAGGCATTGGAAAAAAAAACATTGTTTTTTACACTGAACTGTCTGAGCGCGGGTTCGAGTCCTGGTTGGGACAAAGGTTGTGTTACATTATCAAAAGTTAAACACCATTTTCAATCTACTTATTGTGGATAACATTTATTTTTTAATTTTTAGTTCATTATCATTTTATTTATATTATATAGTGTTATGGCCTGTGGAGCAATTTTTCTGCACCTATACTGTCACAAAGTGCATAACTCAGACTAAACTGTATCATCACAGTCTTGAGATGATACATAGCAGACATATAGTCTACAATTATGGAGACATCCAACTTTTAATACAAAGACTAAAGCTAAAACTATAATACAGATACATTCTGATGACATAGAACATGAAGCTTATACATAATTTCAATAAGGCATGTCTGTGATAAATCATCTGTCTGCTTCCTGGTGGCTGTTAGTTTATGTCTATTCATTTTCCAGCACAAACTCAGTACTGACATCGTTGCTTTATTCCAGTCATGCTCTTGCCAGCCTCCACTCTGCATGCTTTAAATCGGTTGCTCTTCTGCATTTCAGATCTGCAGCCATGCAGCCCGCCTCCTCTCCTTTCTCCTCCTCACCGTGGTCACTCAGAGCCCTGTCCCAGCCTCCATCTTCATCTTCATTACTATCAGCATGTTGACTCTGGGGTGGTGGTTGTGCAACATCCTGTCACTGCTGGGATTCTTTCTGCTATGATGGCTCATAACTGCCAAACAGTTACATTTATTTCTGTATCTCAATAAATCATGTTGAGTTTTTCCACGTGATCTCTCCTTATTGAATTACTTTTGTAGATAAGCTTCAAGCTAGCAAGCAACAATACCTACATCAAATATATTATCACCAGAAGTGAGAAAGTGTCTGCAGCTCCAGCTGTGCTGCATGTATTAAAGATAACGTCAGACATTGTGTGGGGGTCATGTCTGACACAGGCTGTACAGTCACACAGATAAAAGACAGCAGTCATGTTTCTAATAATATAAATGAAAACAGAAAGATTATGAAGATAAAAGCTGTGAGACTGCTCTAGGATGACTTGTTATCATTACATGAAGTGATTTAGAAATAATATGTAAGCTTTCAGGGCAGCGCTCACAACTTATTTAAACTGATTACCTGATGGGGAGCACACACAGATATAGAAACATATAGGTGAACTCTAAGAAGAAAACTGTGTTGATATTTTTGCAGAAAACGATTTATTTACACTTTTATATTTACAATCAGTTTATATTTATAGAAACAAAAGAAACATTCACAACTAGAACAAAACTGTCTTATATACAAAATCAGCTGTTTCTCCCTTATTTACTGTTTTCTTCCACCATACAGCCAGCATACAACCATGCTATTAGAGGAACATCACTGGAACGTGGCCAGAACACACAAAAACAAGAACAAGACAATATATAAAAGTTCAAGTTCAGGCTCAGCTTTGCAGAGAAAACAATTGTACTCCAGTTCTGAAACCTTTCATTTGAAAACCTGTTTGCTCCTGAAGATCCTCTGGGTGTGGACCCTGCTGCTGCTGCCACAGTGACTAGTTATGCAGAGACAGAGGCATATGAGACAGAAACAGACTTAGCCATTATCACGTCTGACATGTAGTAATAACGCAGTACTTACAGCTCTGCATGTGTACTTTTACAGGTGAGATGCTCGGCATTGTGTCCTCCAGGTTTTCATCCTCATCCATCCCTGTGATGGAGGCAACAATTAGACAAATATGTACTGAATTTATATTTCATGTCAACAATGTTATTAAAATATTATTAAAACAACTTACCAAGAGGTTGTTTAGTTGGGGCGTTTGTAGTAGCAGGCGCAGACTGCTACTTCTTCCGCAGGCACTGCTGCAGCTCATGCAGCCGTGTTCCTTGACTGCAGCTCTTCCTCATGATAAGGTCTGCATAGCCGTCACCTCTGCCGTCCCAAATCTCCTTCCAGGTGCTCTTGGCTCGTGAGCCAAAGCCAACCAGCTGATCATCCTCAGAGGCTTCTGCAGCAACACTTACTCTGCTGGTCTCGTAGCTCAGAAGAGTTTTTATCTCTGCAAAGCTGAGGGCTTACTGTACAAATGAATGCAAGCTCTCCTTGCCATGCCCTTCTTCCACAGAGGTCCCTGCAGCCTCTTGCTTCTGGAGATCTTTGATCAGGTACATGGTGTCCCCGACATCATTCTCCAGAAGCCACCGGAAAGATTTCCCTTTATATTTTCCAAACTGCAGGATGTACTCTCCCTGCACTTCCTTCATGTCAGAGGCATCCCCTCCTCTCTGATAGATGACAGTCAGAGCATCGTCCTCCCTCACAGGTGCAGACTTGTCCTGAAGCTTGGGGTCATTTTTAATCCTTCGAGCTTCTTTTGACGAGTCCTGGAGAAGGTATCCAAGTGGCCCCTTGTGGAACGCCACAGAGATTTTCCCTGGATATGGCGCAACTTTCTTCTGCATCTTGACATGCAGTGAAAAAATAAACAATTATATTAAACAAAATTGATTCCAAACACAAACAAAGACATTCCAGGTTATAATCTTGCTGCTGGGTTTAGACAGCAGGATGCAGGAGAACAATAACGAGACACAATTTGAAAGAACATTGACAACATTTGTGATAAAAGTGTTTTTTACTCCAGGTATAACAAACTGTTCTGTCTGTAAATAAAAACCTTTCATGGTTGAATGATTATTGGCATATCTGCAAAATTTGTGGTAACTGCTTAGTAGTCATGGCACATAAGAATTGCTGGTAGATTCCCGCGCGGGAGCCTGGGATTGTTTAGCTAAACGGCCTAAACCGTTTCTCTATGGTAGTGCTAAACTACGGTGGCCCCTAGAGACAAAGCACGTACAAACTCAAAAACACATGCAAACTCAAAAACACAACGGAAGTGCTCCAGGACGCTAGGGGCAGTGTTGAGCTCTATTTGCAAAATAAACGGCAAGTTTGTCTGTATGGGACGGTCTAAAGATTTAAGATGGCGGCGCGCACAGACGCAGCGGCCCGGAGCTCCTACACTTTTGTACTTTTGGTGGTACTGTGTATTATTTCACACAGTCTGGGGTTACTTCAATACAACAGAGATGATCTACTACAACTAAGCCGTGGAGATCTTCAACTAACATCCGAGTATCTCATCCCCCCGGAGATCGTTAAGCAACCCCCGGGGCTACCCGCAACAGCAAGCCGCAGGAGGAGACGTTGCGAGCGGAGGCAGAAGAGAGGCAAGCGGGGAGGCCTGTGGGCACGGCTAAAGACTAGTCCGTTTAAACCACCACTCCCGATCATATTCCTCTCCAACGCCCGTTCAATCCGTTACAAACTGGATGAAATACGACTGCAGATCGCCACTTGACGGACTTTTAATAACTGTTCGTGCATGATTTTCACTGAAACCTGGCTGGACAGCGCCGTTCCCGATGCGGCTATCGATCTAGCAGGCCGCACCGCCTATCGAGCCGACAGGTCTGCGGACTCGGGTAAGAAGACTGGCGGGGGGCTGTGCATCTATATTAACAACCTTTGGTGCACGAACGTCACGGTAACGGAAAAACTGTGCAGTACAGAGGTAGAACTGTTGGTGTTAAAGTGCCGTCCATTCTATCTCCCTCGGGAATTTTCTGCCGTTTACATCTGCGCTGTTTACATTCCACCAGATGCTAATGCTAAGCTAGCGTTAGCACAATTGAGCAGCAGCATCAATAACAGCCTGGTAGCACACCCGGACAGTGTCTTTATTGCGGCTGGGGATTTTAACCACGCGGACCTGAAATCTGTACTTCACAATTTCCACCGTAATGTGAAGTGTGCTACCAGAGGAGATAGAACGTTGGACCAGGTGTACACCAACATGGCGAATGCGTACAGAGCCCAGGCTTATCCCCACCTGGGTCTGTCAGACCATCTCTCCCTTCTGCTACACCCAATATACACACAAAAGATCAAGAGCACTGGGATTACAACCAAAACCGTGAGAACATGGCCGCAGGATGCTATTCCGATGCTTCAGGACTGTTTCCACTGCACAGACTGGGATGTATTCAAGGTGCAGGACACTGACAATCGTGTCGCATTGGACAGTTACACCTCCACTGTCTTGGACTACATCTGTTTCTGTGTGGACAATGTAACAACTTGGAAACGATTCCGTGTGTTCCCTAATAATCCACCCTGGATGACACACGGAGTTCAACAACTTATTCGAACAAGGAACAACGCTTTCAAATCCGGGGACCAGGAGGCATACAGTGCTGCCAGGGCCAACCTGAGAAGAGGCATCAAGACTGCCAAGCAGCAGCACAGGAGGCGTATCGAGGCCAGGTTTGAGAACAACACAAACCCAAGGCAGGTCTGGGAGGGCATCAGGGCTATCACGGACTACAAAAGAAGAACACCATCACCCTCAGCCGACAGTTCTACTCTGGCTGAGGATCTAAATCTCTTTTATGCCCGTTTTGACAGGGAGAACACCGACCCTGTCCTGTCCCCTCTCCCCTCAACCGATCCTGCTCCGGTCCTGAGCACTCATGAGCTGAGGCGTGTGTTCCGGAGCATTAACACCAGGAAGGCGGCCGGGCCGGATGGAGTGCTGGGCCGGGTGCTAAAAGACTGTGCTGCGGACCTGGCGGACGTCTTCACCTCTATATATAACACCTCGTTGTCCTGTTCACTGGTACCATCCTGTTTCAAAGCAGCAACCATCGTTCCCATCCCAAAACAGTCAAATGTCACATGTCTGAACGATTTCAGACCTGTGGCACTCACCCCCATTCCCGCCAAATGCCTGGAGAGACTGGTCATTAAACACATCAGAGCTGCTTTTCCACCATCCCTGGACTCGCACCAGTTTGCATACAGGGAGAACCGGTCAACCGAGGATGCGATCGCCACAGTGCTGCACACATTACTGAAGCACTTGGAACACAGGAACACCTATGCACGGCTCCTCTTTGTAGACTACAGCTCGGCTTTTAATACCATCCGGCCATACAAACTCCGTCCCAAACTCCACCAACTGGGACTTAACTCCTCTCTGTGCAACTGGATTGTGGACTTCCTCACTAACCGTAGACAGAGTGTCAGAGTGGGTAAGAACACCTCTTCCACCCTTGTGGTCAACACCGGTGCCCCTCAGGGGTGTGTCCTGAGCCCTCTGCTATACACTCTCTTCACCCATGACTGTATTTCCTCCTGCGCGTCCAATCTCATTGTTAAGTTTGCAGATGACACTACAGTGCTCGGACTTATATCCAACAATGATGAGACAAACTATAGGACAGAGGTGCAACAACTAGAGTCATGGTGCCACGACAATAACTTGGTCTTAAACACCAAAAAGACCAAGGAATCATTGTAGATTTCCGGAAGAGGGGTCATAACAACCATCTGCCTCTCTTCATTGGCAGTGAGGCGGTGGAGAGGGTGAGCAGTTTTAAATTCTTGGGGGTAACTGTGACCGAGGACCTGTCCTGGGGCAACCATATCACCTCAGTTGTACGGAAGGCCCAACAGCGCCTCTACTACCTGAGGAGACTGCGGAGCGCACACATTCCCAGATCTCTGATGTTGAACTTCTACAACTGTGCCTTCAGCAGCGTTCTGACGTATGGATTTCTAGTGTGGTTCCCCAGCTGCACCAAGGCCGATCAGCAAGCACTCCAGCGGGTGGTGAAAGAAGCTGGCAGAATTATTGGAACAAGTCTGCCAGAGATCAGTAATATCTTCCCCACTCGCTGTCTGAGGAGGGTGCACAGTATCCTGCGGGACCAACATCACCCTGCGCGCCACCTTTTCCATCTGCTGCCCTCAGGGAGAAGGTACAGGTCTATACAGGCCAGAACATCCAGACTGGCCAACAGCCTGTATCCACAGGCTGTGAGGCTCCTGAACTCTCTGCCCCCCTCTCACGGACAATAACCATATCCAACTTAATAGCAATGAACTGGTCTGCATTGGTGCATCATATCTTTATTCTCTTCCCCCTCCTGCCCCCCCCCCCCCCTCTTTCTTAAATAGATAACTATCATATCTGATATCATATCTCACAGTACAATAATATTGAATGGGTGCATTGTTGTATTTTGTCATGTTTCTCAGGTCTTTGTCTGAATTTCTACGAACATTATTGCTAAGGATTGTCTTATTGCATTGGAGTCACACTGGGTTAAATATGTACACTTGGGTTTTAAGGGGTATTTATTATTTTCTTCTTTTTTTGGGGTTGTATGGAAGCCCCAAACGCAATTTCATTGTTCTTGACAATGACAATAAATAAATAAATACAAAATACTAAATATTAGTCTCCGTTGCGCTTCCCAGGTTGCCTAGCAACCATGATACTAACCGCTGGAAACGTGTCATACAACTTGGTTTGACAGAAATGAAGGAGAACATATTTTGTTCATTTGTTTCTACAAGAGCTTTGTGTGATTTGATAAGTATCTGAGGCTGAGACCACAGGACAGTAAAACATGATTTTTGGGCTTCATTTCTGTACTGAACAGTTATTTAAGATTAGTTAGTAAATAAGAATTAGCTGATGTTGTTCATGAGACTAAAGTCATCTCACTTTGGTAATGTAAATATAATATGGCCAATATTATAGTTATTATATTAATCATTGTTAGCTATTACAGCAGTGAACATGAACTCTGTGTCAAATACTGAGCTTCAGTACAGATTCAAGTTGCAGTTATTTACATGTCTTATCACCTTAAATCTTCACTCAAAGACACGTATCTTTGACAGTGCATATATAGGTGTATCATATATAAGAGACAAATGTTGTTCCTTCAGTATGTTGGCATTACTAAATTTGGCTCAATGCTTACATATATTTATTAAAAGAAAATGTACAAGCTGTGATAACTGTGTCTGATAGAATGAAGAGTCGACTGATATATGAAATATTCCTTTATTGGGTGAGAAAATCAGACCATGTCATAACTGCTGTAAGTCACACAGAATAGATATCAGAGCCTTAAACAGGCTGACGTCTGCTAAATGGGTCAAACTGGGCAGAAAGTCTACAAACACATAACATCTTTATAGAATATGACGTAACACTATAGATCAACTTAGCTCAGAATATATAAAGCATATAAACAGTTACAGCAATATGATGCAACACACACAGCAGCTACTGATCCAAAATACTCAAAGCTTCATAGAACTGAAACCAACATTTATTTTAGCTCCATTCTGCTGCTGATACAGACTTTAGGTTTCTGAACATTAAACTTGTTGCTGCCTTTCATAGTGTGTAGCTTGAAGGCCCTGAGTACTCTGAGTACTTTCTCCCACACTGGAAACACTGGGATGATCACATTATTTGAACATTACCTAATAAGACTGATTCAGCACAGACAGTTATGTTAAACTTTCCTAGCAGTCCTTCACAAACAGGGAACAGTCTGTCTATTCTCTCCATCTGTCAGCTGCTGCTGGCTCTTCCTCCTCCTCTTCCTCACACACTGCTGAGTTTGTCCTGGTGGATCATCAGGGCTGCAAAGCCTCACAGATGATGTGCAGCAGTGGGTCCCTCAGTCTGTCCTCACTCTGGACACTTGCAGTCGTCACACATGGAAATCAAATGTGTGATAAGCTGCAGGATTCAAACACAAGTGTAACTTATAAACACATGTTCATACTTTTATTCCACAATCAGAGAGAAAGAAACAGAGAGAGAGTGCAGGACAGACAGACAGGTGACAGTCTCAGGTGTACACACTGCTACACAACAGCACAGAGAAGCAGGATTTAGTGTTTGTGTTATTACGAGTGTAAACAAGAAGAGTTCCAGATGGTGCAGTGGACACATGTGTGACTGCTGTGATTAAAGCATCTTTCTTTCAGCTTAACGAGTGAACCGTCAGCTCGTTCAAACACACGTTAAAGTCCGTTTGGCTCGACACCACCGAACAGAGGCAGCAATATAACACAGCTCACATTAACAGTGCAGTGGATCCTGCTTGTGCCGCGATGTTCAGGACTGCAAACCGAGCAGCATCACTGACTTTCAGCCTGTTGTGTTTGTGGATATATGACTGACTTTAATTATCCACAAAATCATCACAATCTCTGTCAGATTAAGGTCGACTATATATATATATTTATTAAAGTAAAGGCTTTAAAACCAAGTTAATTCTGAAAGTACAAACATCGCTAATGTCAACTTTCCCGACATGTGGCCAACAATAATGGTTTCATGTTCTTCATTAAAAAAATATTTGCGCATTAATAAGTGACATAATATTCAGTACTTACTTCTGAAAGTTTACTCTTCCTCCGCTCCGCTTCCACTGTTTTTTTTTCGGCAAAATTATCCACACCACCACCGCACTATGAAGTCTGGGATATGTTGGGCCATGAAGGCTACACCGACCCATCCTTAAAATTCAGGGAAATTAAGGACGCATTTCAGGGCCGCATTTCGGGCAGCCTTTGAATTCGGAAAGCCTTCTCTTGTGGCTGTGAGGTAATCGGCCTTAAAATGCGGCCTTTAAGGCTGCAAACCCCAAATCCGGTCATTGGTACTTCCTGGCTTGTGTAGTTACTAGGTAACAAAAGCTCAACACTGCCCCTAGCGTCCTGGAGCACTTCCGTTGTGTTTTGGATTTTGCAAGTGTTTTGGAGTTTGTACGTGTTTTGGAATTTGCAAGTGTTTTTTAGTTTGCAAGTGTTTTTTAGTTTGCAAGTGTTTTGGAGTTTGTACGTGTTTTGGAATTTGCAAGTGTTTTTTAGTTTGCAAGTGTTTTTTAGTTTGCAAGTGTTTTGGAGTTTGTACGTGTTTTGGAATTTGCAAGTGTTTTTTAGTTTGCAAGTGTTTTGGAGTTTGCAAGTGTTTTGGAGTTTGTACGTGCTTTGTCTCTAGGGGCCACCGTACTAAACCACTACGGGTGTAATATACTTTTGGCCACTACGGTCTTCCGGCGCTGTTGCGAGTTTGAGATGCGGCGGCACTTTTAAAAAATCTCCTCTTTTACGTTTCGGGAGAGAAAATAAGTAACTCAACGCTCGCAACACATCCCAACGCTCCTCATTCATTGATCAAAGGTAAGAAACGTCGTTTGAAATAAGAGTAAACCAACAGAATACATTTACAGGTGTATATTACAGGTAATAGGTGTGTTGCGATTGCATTTACGAAGCATCCATCGGTCAGTGGTTACACTGAAATCATGCAGTTTGTGCTTTGACCTCCAGAGGGCGACAAATCAGCACAGACAGAGAGCTCCATTCAAACTTTGCTGCCATCAGGAATAATTCTTCAAATATAATCATCAGTGTTTGAGCAGTTCTGATATCAGGGACAATCTAGACATGTGTGACAATACTGAACGTGTCACATGACACACCTTAAACATCATGTGATCCACTCTCAGTCTGCACTTTCATTCATGACTTCAACAGGTTGAAATGAGCTTTGAACAAACATCAGTTCAGTGCTGAAATATTCAAACGCTGCAGGAAGAAGAACAACAAAGTGATGACAGATGTTTGTGCTTCAAACTGGAAAACCAGCAGAAATAAATCACAGCCTGCCAGAGGTTTAGGAGTTTCTGAGGTGCACCTGAACGCAGCATAGTGTTTCAAAGCCCCTGATTGTCTTCAAACGCCGCATTAGGCTGAAAGTTTACTTTCACTTCCTGAACTTCGTGGAGTGGCGCTTGTTGTTGGTGTGTGAAGAAACTGTAAGTTTGCTTTGTTTCCTCCTTTAACAGTTTGTCTTTAGGAACTTTACTGTTTGTTCAGCTCATGTTTGAGTTCTTCACACAACAAACTGTGTGTGTTTGTATTAAAGTCAGTGTGTAATGTTTCCTGGCTAACATCAGCTGTGTGCAGCTTAGTTCAGCACAAATCTGCCGCTCCATAGTTCACGGTAACGGACTCACAGCTAGACCAACGAGGCCGAGTGTGTCCGCCACTCTGAGCTACGTTCGTGTTTGTGTGCTTGTAGTTTGTACTTTGTGAGTTCACTCAGAGGACGCAGCGTACGTGATGACGTCACAGCCCATTACCTCCTTTACTGTCACTGTGATTAATATTTACACACCACACGAGACACCTGACAGCATGCTAACGCTAAGCTAAAGCTAAGCTAACGCTAAGCTAGCCAAGAACCCAGAGTGATGTTAAAGCTGAGTAAACACTGACCCCAGACCAGCACCGTGATAAAGTGAGCTGCTGCTGCTGAACCTGAACAGGTAACAAAGTGATGAGCAGTCAGGCTGCAGGTTTCTACCTGTTCATGTTTCCACAGTAGAATCACTTTGAAGTGTCTTTGTGCTGTTTCATCTTTGATTTGTGTTCATAAACACTCAGAGAAACATCACGTGACCTCATCAGGATCTGTGTTGGTGTGTGGGGCTGTACCTCAGCTTTAGATTATGGTGATTATGAGACAGTGTTTCAGCTCATTTTACACAGTAACATGAAAGTACTGTTATGAGGAGTAATGACGTAACATACTCCATTACTTTTAATTAAAGTGTTCTGTGTAATATGTGTGTTACGTCCCCTGGCTAGTCTAGGGGGTTGAAGGGACGAACATAAATGTGGATAGAGAAGGAGGAGCCAAGATGGTAAATTTAAAAGGTTTATTTAATACTGGTGATGGGACGTGGGTTCAGACCGAGGTGTAACGTCAGGGAGAGCCAAGGCCAACATAACAAACAAAACATCCCTGACGTAGAAATAAAAGAAACTTACCTAACTCCAAAGAAACAAAATATACAAGCTATAACCATAACCTACCTAACAACACATAAACAGGAGAAAACAGGGTGTCAAAACAAAAGGCAGCTCTCCCCTACAAGCAGTCTGAACATGAAACAATAATGCTCACACAAAATACAAAGGCATGCAAGCCTGCACCAGTATGGCAACCAAAATGGCCGGAGGGCCCAGAAGCACAGCTCCACAGGCCTTAAATAGTGCTCTGCTGATTACCAATCAGCCGGACTCTGCACAGCATCCAATCAGGACAGAGGAGGTGGAGCCTGGACAAAACAAAGGGTTAATAGGGAGAAGAGACATCCTCCTGGGGGATGTAACACCCCCACCCAGAAAAACAAACGTATAAGTTTGTTAACCTTACACCATCACATTCTTGAGAGGGCATCGGCCACAATATTTTCACATCCTCTTTTATGCTTTATTTCAATGTTGTAGTTTTGTGAAATTAAAGCCCACCTCATCAGTCGCTGATTGTTGTTATACATACGAGAGAGGAACACGAGAGGATTGTGATCAGTGAAGACCTCTACAGGTTGGGAAGTAGATCCCACATACACGTCAAAATGCTGGAGAGCCAGAAGCATGGCCAGAGTCTCCTTTTCAATTGTCGAGTACCGCCTTTGATGAGTATCGAACTTCTTGCCAAAGAAGCAGACAGGATGACTCACTCCTTGTCCATCATCCTGAAGAAGAACAGCTCCAGCCCCCACCTCACTGGCATCCACTTCAAGCTTGAAAGGTTTAGAAAAGTCTGGAGCGACAAGAACAGGTGAACTCGACAGAAGACCTTTTGCACATTCAAAAGCATGTTGACACTCAGGACTCCAAATGAATGGTACCTTCGGGCTGCACAGGTTTGTCAGTGGTGTTACGACTTCAGAAAAATTCCTACAGAAACACCTGTAGTAACCAACCATCCCCAGAAATCTACGCAGCTCACGGCGTGTTGTTGGCACAGGAAAGTTAAGAATGGCATTAACCTTTGCACTGATTGGGCGAACCTTACCCTGCCCAACTTCCTTTCCAAGGTAGGTCACTGTAGCCTTACCAAACTCGCATTTAGCCAAGTTGAGGGTCAAGGAAGCATCAGCTAAACGCTTGAACACAGTGGTTAAGGTGTCAACATGCTCTGACCAGCTGGAAGAATAGATGACCACATCATCAAGATAAACATTACAGTTTGCCACACCAGATAATACAGTTGACATTAACCTCTGAAAGGTAGCAGGAGCATTTCTCATTCCAAATGCCATAACTGTATATTGTAAAAAGTGATCAGGTGTTACGAAAGCTGAGATTTCTGATGCTCTTTCTGTCAGAGGTACTTGCCAATAACCTTTAAGAAGGTCAAGCTTACTCACATAAGCAGCAGATCCGACGCTGTCAATACAGTCCTCAACACGGGGCAGTGGGAAGGAATCAGGTACTGTTACTGCATTTACCTTGCGGAAATCTGTGCAAAAGCGAGGTGTTCCATCTGATTTTGGCGTAACCAGGCACGGAGAACTCCATGGACTATAGCTTGGGATAGCCAATCCATGCTTCAGAAGGTAGTCTACTTCTGTGTTCATCATTTCCCTTTTTGCCATATTCACACGGTAAGCATGCTGCTTAATAGGCACGGCATTCCCAACATCAATGTCGTGCTCTATTACAGTAGTACGGGAAGGCATGTCCCCAAAGAGTGTTAAATGAATGTTGACGAGCCTTTCAATGTCTAACTGTTGCTCACGGGTCAAGTGAGACAGATATATAGACAACTGGGACAGTACCTCAGAATTAAGCATTCTGGCATTCTGGTAGCTGGCATCACAAAGTTTGAGCCCGTCTTCATCTAAACTTGACCTCAATCCTGAGGAAGAGTTCAACAAGAGAGGTTCTGGAGATGAGATTGGCTCGGACGGAGATGCCACAGACTTATCTGCAGGACCACAGAGAGAGTCAGCTCTAGAATGAAAAGATTTGAGCATATTGAGATGGCACAAGCGTGTTTTACGCTTCCTGTCTGGGGTTTTAATCACATAGTCAGTGTCATTTACTTTCTTATCCACCTGGTATGGTCCACAGAAGCGGGCAGACAATGCAGAGCTAGCAGTTGGTAGAAGAACCAAAACCTTGTCACCTGGATTGAAAGATCGAGGAACGGCTTTCTTATCATACCAACTCTTCATCTTCCCCTGAGCAGAGGAGAGGGCTTCTGCAGCTGCCAACCTGGCCTTATGGAGGCGCTCTCTGAACTGTGAAACATAATCCAGAACATTAGTTTTCACAACATGGTCTGTTGACAAGAACTGTTCTTTCAACAACTTCAAAGGTCCCCGGACAGAATGACCAAACACTAGTTCATTTGGGCTAAACCCAAGGGACTCTTGCTTAGCTTCGCACATGGCAAACACCATCAGAGGTACTCCCTCATCCCACTCTTTTGCAGTATCCAAGCAGTATTTCTGCAATGTTGCCTTGAGTGTCTGATGCCAGCGCTCCAATGCTCCTTGAGACTCAGGATGGTATGCACTTGACACAACATGCTTAATCCCCAGAGTCTGCATGACCTGCTTGAAAAGTTTAGACAGAAAGTTAGTTCCTTGGTCTGTCTGGACTACTTTTGGTAAACCAAAAATTGGTAGGCAAAGCACAAGAAGTCTGTTCTGCTTTGTCTTTGGAAGAAAGTTTGAAATATGATGTAGTGAAGTCTGCTATCCTTGCTGCTTATGAACTTGTTCCCGAAGCGTATAGGCAACGCTTTCGCAATCACAAAAGAACAGCAAATCAGACTTTTGTAGAGTTTGCTCGTGAAAAAGCTACTCTTTTTGATAGATGGATAACAGCAAGTAAAGTTCCTGACTACAACTCCTTACGTGAACTGATACTGCTGGAAGAGTTCAAAAATGGCCTGCCAGAACGCATTGTTGTACACCTTAATGAACAGAAGGTTTCCACTTTGAAAGAAGCAGCTGTGATAGCTGATGAATTTCTGCTGACTCATAAAACTGTTTTTGTGCAGAAACGTGAAGTTACCACCAGAGAACCTCCCCCACGAAAGGATCCTTCAAGCCCACGACAGACTTTTGCTCCAAGGACTGAAAGGGAATGTTTCTATTGTCATAAACTTGGTCATGTTGTTGTTGAATGTCCCGCTTTGAAGCGCAAGAACCAGTCACCAAAAGGAGTAGGCTTAATTAAAACCATCCGTGCTGAGAGAAGGGACCAAAGTGAAGGAGTTGATCCCTGCTTCAAACCCTTCCTCTTAGATGGCACTGTGTCATTGACTGGGAAGCCTGAGGATGAAAAACCCATTCAAACCCATTCAAGTACCAAAAGTAGTGAAGAACTTTGTCAAAACTTTAATCACCAAAGGTGCAGTTATTCTTCTGAGTGGGACAGCTTCTGGAAAACGAGTCGAAGTACACATTGCAGTCAGTAAAAACTGATTACCATTCTTTGTCTTGGGCAATGGACCAACACAGTCTACAATGACACGTTCAAAAGGTTCACCAAGTACTGGTATAGGATGAAGAGGAGCTATAGGAACTGTCTGGTTTGGCTTTCCTGCAATCTGACATGTTTTACAAGTGCGGCAAAACTCAACTATATCAGCCTTCAATCCTGGCCAAAAGAAATGGTTGAGTATCTTGTTGTACGTTTTTGTAACTCCCAAATGACCAGACAGAGGGTGCTCATGTGCAAGGGAGACTACGTAGTGACGATACTCAAGAGGCACAACAATCTGATAAGTAGTGCTCCAGTCACAGTCATCAGAACAGCTTTCCTCTACGTCTGCTGTTAGACTTGGGTGGGCAGTCCACTTGCGCATCAAGACCCCATCTTCCAAGAAATAAGAAGCCTTTTTATTTCCTGTTTCAGAAAGAGAAGTAAAGCATTTAGTCAATGAGGGATCAGACTTCTGAGCAGCAACAAGGCTTTCACGTGTGACTGGCAAGTCTAACTGTGGAAGATGTAGATCCTTCCACTTCTCAGTAGTATCCTTTGAACCACTTTTAAGATCAATCAGGGTTTGCAAATCATCTGTAGCCAGAGCCTGAGCCAACGAAGAGTCTGACAAATCAATTTCTGCAGCTTTACGTCTTGCTTGAGCCCTGGTGAGAACACAAGCAGGAAAAACAGATGGGAAACATGTTGCTAGGTCGTTGCTCTTCAAGTTTGATTCTGGATCATTTATTACTTCGGGAACAGGTTGCACTTTTCCACCAGCAATATCATTTCCCAAAATGAACTGCACCCCTTTTATGGGAAGTGAGGGGCGTACTGCCACAGAGAAGATGCCATTAACCAACTTTGACTTGATGTGTACATAATGCAAAGGAGCTTCGACATAGCCCATTTCAACTCCTTGAATCAGAATACTACCATGACAAGAGGAATGGTCACTCAGGGGTAATACATCAGATAAAATCACAGATCTTGACCCTCCCGTATCTCTGAGTATTCGAATGGGTTTTTCATCCTCAGGCTTCCCAGTCAATGACACAGTGCCATCTAAGAGGAAGGGTTTGAAGCAGGGATCAACTCCTTCACTTTGGTCCCTTCTCTCAGCACGGATGGTTTTAATTAAGCCTACTCCTTTTGGTGACTGGTTCTTGCGCTTCAAAGCGGGACATTCAACAACAACATGACCAAGTTTATGACAATAGAAACATTCCCTTTCAGTCCTTGGAGCAAAAGTCTGTCGTGGGCTTGAAGGATCCTTTCGTGGGGGAGGTTCTCTGGTGGTAACTTCACGTTTCTGCACAAAAACAGTTTTATGAGTCAGCAGAAATTCATCAGCTATCACAGCTGCTTCTTTCAAAGTGGAAACCTTCTGTTCATTAAGGTGTACAACAATGCGTTCTGGCAGGCCATTTTTGAACTCTTCCAGCAGTATCAGTTCACGTAAGGAGTTGTAGTCAGGAACTTTACTTGCTGTTATCCATCTATCAAAAAGAGTAGCTTTTTCACGAGCAAACTCTACAAAAGTCTGATTTGCTGTTCTTTTGTGATTGCGAAAGCGTTGCCTATACGCTTCGGGAACAAGTTCATAAGCAGCAAGGATAGCAGACTTCACTACATCATATTTCAAACTTTCTTCCAAAGACAAAGCAGAACAGACTTCTTGTGCTTTGCCTACCAATTTGCACTGAAGAAGCAATGGCCAAACTTCTCTCAGCCAGTGCAATGAGGCAGCCACACGTTCAAACACATTGAAATATGTATCAACTTCTGATTCACGAAATGGAGGTACCAACACAATGTTTTTACTCACATTGAAACCACCTGGGTTTACAGGGGAGGAGGTTGTTTCACCAACAGATGAATTTGCAGAACTAGGTTGAGTAGTAGTACTTCTTGAAGTCTGTGCCTGTAACTCCAACTGACGCAGTCTGACCTCCCTTTCAATCTGCAACTCCAGCTCCAACTTTTTCAGCTTTAACACCTTTTCTGTCTCTGCTTCCAACCTGCGAAGTTCCAACTCTGCCTGACGAGCTTGGGCTTTATCCTGAGCCTCAAATTGTAATTTAGCCAAACGTACCTTGAGTAATACTTCTTGTCTTGAACGAGGAGAAGATGGAGTAGCAAAAGAAGGTGAGCCATTAGTGCTTAAATTTTCCACCATTTGTTGCTCCACAGCAGCAGGGTTTTGCCCTTGGTCCTTTAACACAGCAGGCTTCAGTCCTTCATTAGGGGTCCTGTCAAGAGGAACTGGCAAACGAGGTGATTTAGAAACAGGAAGCAGGCCTTCTTCCACAAGTTTGTTTGAAACAGCAGTTTTCAAGTCCTCTTTCACCATTTGCCTTGATACATTTAACTCAAAGTGTGCTGCTATAGCAAACAAGAAGGATTACTCAAAAATGCACTCAAAGCAAAAACACCAGTTGCCATACTAACTACCTCTGCCAAATACACCAGCAGAAACAAACAACTCCAAACCTTCACCATCCACAAATGGATTAACCAGGACTTTTATCCCGGACGAGCCGCCAATTTATGTTACGTCCCCTGGCTAGTCTAGGGGGTTGAAGGGACGAACATAAATGTGGATAGAGAAGGAGGAGCCAAGATGGTAAATTTAAAAGGTTTATTTAATACTGGTGATGGGACGTGGGTTCAGACCGAGGTGTAACGTCAGGGAGAGCCAAGGCCAACATAACAAACAAAACATCCCTGACGTAGAAATAAAAGAAACTTACCTAACTCCAAAGAAACAAAATATACAAGCTATAACCATAACCTACCTAACAACACATAAACAGGAGAAAACAGGGTGTCAAAACAAAAGGCAGCTCTCCCCTACAAGCAGTCTGAACATGAAACAATAATGCTCACACAAAATACAAAGGCATGCAAGCCTGCACCAGTATGGCAACCAAAATGGCCGGAGGGCCCAGAAGCACAGCTCCACAGGCCTTAAATAGTGCTCTGCTGATTACCAATCAGCCGGACTCTGCACAGCATCCAATCAGGACAGAGGAGGTGGAGCCTGGACAAAACAAAGGGTTAATAGGGAGAAGAGACATCCTCCTGGGGGATGTAACATGTGTAATAATGACTTTTTTGAGTAACTTCATCTCTGTCAATAACAACATTCATACGTGGAATAAAACCACATCAGTGGATCATTGCTGGAGCTGCCTGGACTTCAGTCTTCAGTAGGGCTGAACGATATATCGCATTTGCGATAATATCGCGACATGATCAAGTGCAATTTTCTAACCGCAAAGGCTGCGATTATACTCTGGACATGTCCAAATTCATGGGCTGCATCCTCCTGAGGCCGCATTTGTAGACCGATTACGTCACAGCGACGCGCCGAAGGCTGTCCAAATTACTACCATATCCCAGAATTCATAGCGCGGCCCAGCCAAACTCCAGTTTCCAGCAATGGCGGCCGCTACTAAGTTTTAAAATTACTCATACTAATCTTTCTGGGTCACAAAATAAACTTTTAACATATTTTCAGGCGAGAAAGTAGTTGTGTAAACATCAAATATCTGCTCGGTTTATCAAGATATCCCATATTTGCAAAAGTGCTTCGACGTTTTCAGAGGCGTCTGCTACCCACCAGCTCGACAGCTAGCCGGGAGCTCGAGGGTTACTGATGCGGCCGAGAACGGCACAACTCCCGGCACATCATTTTCAGATCACCGCGGAGTTTCGCTGCTCGGGTTAAACGTAATATATATAAGTCACTTAGACAACCTAAAAATGTTATTGTTGGGCTTTTTTCAGTGTTTTGTTTGTTCGTGAGTAAATCGGTTTGGCTGAGATTAAAGTTCTTAGATTAGATAAAATAAAACTTTATTAATCCCCCGGGTGGGTTCCTCCTTGGTTTTCACACAGCTGACTAAACGTCAAACAGAAAACTTATTAAACAGAAGTATGAGACAGTCGAGAATTTACACCAGTGTCTGGTTATATTTTAGATAGCAAGAAGCAGACGGCCGAGTTTATTAAACTCCACCGAGACAGCGGTGACGCTAATCAGAACTAGACCGTCCAATTTCACGCCTTTAAATTTTAAAGGCGTGTTTGTGTGTGTGTTTATACAATTGCTATTATGTTTGCACTTTATGTGTAATGTTACTGACTGCAGAGATCAGTAAGATGTGTGTATTTTTTATTTATTAGTTTTATTTATTTAATATTATTTTTTAATTGAATGACTGTCTAGTAGTTCACAGATGTCGAAAAACTGAGTGTGGTAAAGCCACTGATTTTGTTTATGTATATTTCTGCAATCTGCACATTGTACTGACTTTCATTTTAATGTTTACACCAGGGTTCCTTGTCAGCACTTTATGCTCAGATGTTTGTAAGCTAAAAATAAACTATTGTGTATGTTCAAATATACTGTTGTGATTGAAGAAGTTAAATAAAAATGTCAGTCATCAATTCATGCATCACCTCATGTCATCATAACAGAGGTCTGTCTTCCAGGAAAGAACAGTTTAAAATTAATGTAATATAGTATTGGCCATACTATATGATGTATTGCTTGTCTTTGTTTAATAATACAGAAGACAAAGACCTTAAAAAATAATCGCATATCAGAATCAGAATCAGAATACTTTATTGATCCCTGGGGGAAATTATTTTTTGTTACAGTGCTCCATTTTAAACCAACATTAAGACAAGACAGACAATACACTAACTAAGAATAGTACAATATATACATATATATACATACATACATACATAAGTCACTCATAAATAAATAGTTGGAAAAGAAACATGTGTAGCTGTAGCAGCAAACAGTGTGTTAAGTGGATGCGTTGTACAGGGAGATGGCCACAGGCAGGAATGATTTCCTGTGTCGTTCAGGGATGTTTTTCGGTAATCTCAGTCTCTCACTGAACGAGCTCCTGTGACTGACCAACATGTCATGGAGTGGGTGGGAGGTGTTATCCAACATTGTCTTTATCTTGGACAGCATCCGCCTCTCCGACACCACCTTGAGGGAGTCCAGCTCCATCCCCACAACATTGCTGGCCTTACGGATTAGTTTATTAAGTCTGTTGGCATCTGCGACCCTCAGCCTGCTCCCCCAGCATGCAACAGCATAGAGGATCGCACTGGCCACCACAGACTCATAGAAAATCCTCAGCATTTTCTGGCAGATGTTGAAGGACCTCAGTCGCCTCAAAAAATAGAGACGACTCTGGCCCTTCCTGTAAAGTGCTGTGGTGTTTTTAGCCCAGTCCAGTTTATTGTCAATGTGTACTCCAAGGTATTTATAGTCCTCCACAATGTCAACACTGACCCCCTGGATTGAAACAGCGAACATATCGCATCGCAATCGCAATATTGGGGCAAAAAATCGCAATTAGATTATTTTCCATAATCGTTCAGCCCTAGTCTTCAGCATCTCAACCAACAGCATCGACATGCTGCTCCAGATGTCTGTGCTCCAGATGTCTGTGCTCCAGATGTCTGTGCTCCAGATGTCTGTGCTCCAGATGTTTGTGCTCAAGATGATCAGACTCACAGTTTCATCCTTGAAATAAGTGTTTATATTGTTGACCCACCATTGATCATGATCAGTGGTGGGTCAGCGACATGCTTTCTTTCCGTCTCAGGTTTAAATATCTGGGACTCTCCACCGTTTGGTTTTAAAACTGAAGAAGCTTCTCGGATGAAACGTCTTCCAGAAACTTAAAGACGTCTCTTTTCTTTCCAAGCTCCTTAGATCACATGACCTGGATGACTGAACCTACAGACATATTGACCTGGTTTCTAGGTCACATGACAGGTCAGAGGTCAGCGACTGTAACTCGGTTACTCCTGTTAATGTGAACTCACTGAGTGTTTGTGGTTTACCTCTCAGACTGACTGAAGATGATGATGGAGGAAGAGGAGGACAGAGCAGAGTCTGCAGGGTCCAGCTGTCCGTCTGTGAGGAGTGACGGGTCCAAAGATCAAAATCCATTCTTCAGTGGTGAACCTGGAGCAACGAGGTCAGAGAGCTGAACTCACTGAGTAACAGAAATAATTCTGCACTGACATTATAATCAGTGTTGACTCTGGCTGATTGTCTGACTGTGTTTGTGAGCTGAGAGGAAATGAAAATGAGTTTGTAACAAAAATCAGTTTTGTCCAGTTTTCCTGTAAAAAGCTGAACTCTAATCTAAGAGGATGTTACTGACAGGAAACAGCTGCATTATCTGCAGTCTGTGTGATCACAGCTGCTTCAATCATGTTTGTGTCTGCAGAGGTCAGAGGTCACAGTCTGCAGGGTCCAGCTGTCCGTCTGTGAGGAGTGACCGGTCCAAAGATCAAAATCCAGGCTTCAGTGGTGAACCTGGAGCAACGAGGTCAGAGAGCTGTGATGACTCCTTTACATGTTTGTGTTTCCTGGATAAATATGACCTGAAACATCCTCAGATTGTTACAAAGATTCATTAAAAAGAAAACAATGAAAGAGAAAAGATCCAAATGTTCGACTTGGTCATTTGCTGTTTGAGGACAGTGATGCTCATATCTGTGGGGAAAGTGTGACCTGAGTGGGTTCATGTTTGTCTTTAAAGAACAGCTCTGATGCTCTTTGTGTCTGATCTGTTAAACAGTCTGAGAGGTCACACAGAGACCCAGCAGCTAAAGCCTGGATCATACTGGCTGCTGTTACTCCATCAGGACAACACTGAACACAGTGCTGTTCATGGAAATCAGTGCAGCTTTACACTGTATCACCAAAGTACTGACTCGTCTGCCTTCACACACATGTAAACTTGAGTGACATCATATTCTGAGTCCACAGCATTTAATATGATGTCAGCCAAGAGTTCAACATATAACAGCTTAAACTGTTCTGAAAAGGTTTTTTCACAGGTTAAAAAGTGTTTACGGGATTTTTAACAGTTCTTTCAGAAGCACATACGTGAGGTCAGACACAGGGAAGCAGCAACACTGACTGAACACAGCTTTTAGAGGCTAAATTCACATTTTAATAATGAAAGTGGCTTCATGTGTGTGTCCATGGTTCATCCACAGAGTGGAGCAGCAGAGCTCAGAGGGTCCCAGTGGTCAGTCTGCCCAGCAGCATCAAACACAGCTGGACTCCATGTTTATGGTCTGTACATGTACAACAACTACTTTATTATTAATATTAATACATTTGTTTATAGGTCCCTTTCAGAACACCAAGGACTCTGTGGACTAAATGACCAAAAGAAACAAACTTTGAAATCAGACGGTGCAAATGTGATCACAGGGAAACGTTTTAAACATCGAGGCTTTAAACAGAAACCAAAGTGAAACAGTTTGTAGTCGAGATCAGTGGGAATGAAGCTGAATAACTGTTTCTTCAATAACTCTGAGAAATAAATGACAAATATGATGGAAATTAGCAGCATTAGCACTTACTAATGATGTGAGTCAACACTCTGCTGTATTCAGACGACCACATTAGGTGGTGTAATGGAAACCAGTGGATCCAGTCCAGTCGTGGCGACCTGTGGCGAGTCGATCTGAGCAGCTACTAATGGAAACGGGGCCATAGATGTGTTTGTGCTTAATAACAGTGAATCACAGGATTTTTACATTACAGTTAAAATCTCATGTTGTTTGTTAAAGTGTGCAGTTCAGGGTGTGTTACTAAAACTGTGGTTTGCTCACTTTCCAAAGACCCAGCCCCCATAAAAAGCAGCCAATCAGCTCTAAGAGTTACACACACGTGTAAACCAGAGCAGCAAATCAGGTCCAAATGTGTTGTTCACAGTGAGTGGATCATCAGTGTGCTGCTATGTTAACATCCTGCAGCAGGATGTGTTTGGTCAGCTGGTTCACATTTCCTCAGGACCTTCTTGATGTGATGTTCTTCTGCCTCCCTGGCTGCTGTGTCTGTGGGGATGGTGTTCGCTCTGTGTTGTAGCGTCCTGATGACGCCCAGTTTGTGCTCCAGTGGATGATGAGAGTCAAACCTTAAATACTGATCTGTATGTGTAAACAGAGTGAACCTTTAAGACCAGCTGTCTGTATGATCAACTCTGTCACCTATAACATCGCCAAGTTTCTGGCTTCGATCATCAACCTGTTGGTAGTTCAGCTCTGAACACCAGTGAAATGTTTCTCCCACTGAAATCGCTGCATTCATATGAACAGAATCAGCGTTTTGGGACCGTGGAGTTGTGGAGAAATTCTCAGTTAATCAGATAAAGTCAAACTTATAATTGGTGAGGAGATCGTGGATGATCTGCTTCTTGATTGTAAAGAAGTGGATGTTGTGTGGACTGAAGTTCAGAGTGGTGGGTCATTCATAAATATTCTGTTCCAGCTGCTGGAGGACAACATCATCACGTTTGTGAAGAACGAGCTGAAGAAGATCCAGAAGGCTCTGAATCCAAATAAGCCCCAGTGCTTGGAGTTTCAGAGGGAGGATGATGAGCAGAGGAGCAGCAGAGAGGCATTTGTGAAGATCACAGTGGACTTCCTGAGGAGAATGAAGCAGGAGGAGCTGGCTGACCGTCTGCAGAGACGTAAGAGGATTTCTTACTTAAGGTTTTAAGCTGTTAGATAAATGAGACACTCATGACACCAGTGTGTTCAGTCATTTCTCAGTGGGTCAGAAAATGTCGTCAGCGATTTGTAAAATATGATTGTTGAAGTTGTATTTTTATTATTATTATTCAGAACTTCCAGCTGCTGTTTGTCATCGTAAACTTAAATCCACCCTGAAGAAGAAGTTCCAGTGTGTGTTTGAGGGCATCGCTAAAGCAGGAAACCCAACCCTCCTGAATCAGATCTACACAGAGCTCTACATCACAGAGGGAGGGACTGCAGAGGTCAATGATGAACATGAGGTCAGACAGATTGAAACAGCATCCAGGAAACCAGACAGACCAGAAACAACCATCAGACAAGAAGACATCTTTAAAGCCTCACCTGGAAGAGATGAACCAATCAGAACAGTGCTGACAAAGGGAGTGGCTGGCATTGGGAAAACAGTCTTAACACAGAAATACAGCCTGGACTGGGCTGAAGACAAAGCCAACCAGGACATCCAGTTCATATTTCCATTCACTTTCAGAGAGCTGAATGTGCTGAAAGAGGAAAAGTTCAGCTTGGTGGGACTTGTTCATCACTTCTTTACTGAAACCAAAGAAGCAGGAATCTGCAGCTTTGAAGACTTCCAGGTTGTGTTCATCTTTGATGGTCTGGATGAGTGTCGACTTCCTCTGGACTTCCACAAAACTACAATCCTAACTGACCCTAGAAAGTCCACCTCAGTGGATGTGCTGCTGATAAACCTCATCAGGGGGAACCTGCTTCCCTCTGCTCGCCTCTGGATAACCACACGACCTGCAGCAGCCAATCAGATCCCTCCTGACTGTGTTGGCATGGTGACAGAGGTCAGAGGGTTCACTAACCCACAGAAGGAGGAGTACTTCAGGAAGAGATTTGGAGATGAGGAGCAGGCCAGCAGGATCATCTCCCACATCAAGACTTCACGAAGCCTCCACATCATGTGCCACATCCCAGTCTTCTGCTGGATCACTGCTACAGTTCTGGAGGATGTGCTGGAAACCAGACAGGGAGGACAGCTGCCCAAGACCCTGACTGAGATGTACATCCACTTCCTGGTGGTTCAGGCCAAAGTGAAGAAGGTCAAGTATGATGGAGGAGCTGAGACAGATCCACACTGGAGTCCAGAGAGCAGGAAGATGATGGAGTCTCTGGGAAAACTGGCTTTTGATCAGCTGCAGAAAGGAAACCTGATCTTCTATGAATCAGACCTGACAGAGTGTGGCATCGATATCAGAGCAGCCTCAGTGTACTCAGGAGTGTTCACACAGATCTTTAAAGAGGAGAGAGGACTGTACCAGGACAAGGTGTTCTGCTTCATCCATCTGAGTGTTCAGGAGTTTCTGGCTGCTCTTCATGTCCATCTGACCTTCATCAACTCTGGACTCAATCTGCTGGAAGAACAACAAACAACCTCCAAGAAATCTAAATTATTTAACAAACCAAAACTTCAATCTCTCCACCAGAGTGCTGTGGACAAGGCCTTACAGAGTCCAAATGGACACCTGGACTTGTTCCTCCGCTTCCTCCTGGGTCTTTCACTGCAGGCCAATCAGACTCTCCTACGAGGTCTGCTGACACAGACAGGAAGTAGCTCACAGACCAATCAGGAAACAGTCCAGTACATCAAGGAGAAGCTCAGTGAGAATCTGTCTGCAGAGAAAAGCATCAATCTGATCCACTGTCTGAATGAACTGAATGATCGTTCTCTAGTGGAGGAGATCCAACAGTCCCTGAGATCAGGACGTCTCTCCACAGATAAACTGTCTCCTGCTCAGTGGTCAGCTCTGGTCTTCATCTTACTGTCATCAGAAGAAGATCTGGATGTGTTTGACCTGAAGAAATACTCTGCTTCAGAGGAGGCTCTGCTGAGGCTGCTGCCAGTGATCAAAGCCTCCAACAAAGCTCTGTGAGTAAACATGTGATCAGGCTTTATTTATAACATAAACAGTATCATGTGTGATGGACCCTTAAAAACTTAAACATATTTTTTTACATGATCATCAGCACTAAATACAGTATATTATAGTTAATGTTTGATGGCAGCAGTAAATGTCAGAGTGTCTTAAACATATCTGGGTGTCAGCTTTTATCAAAGTCACGTCCAGAATCATCCTGTAAGTAAATTTCTTTATACAGCAGCTTTCACAGGTCAAAAACCACAAAGTGCTTTACAATAGAAACAGGCAATAAAAACACAGAAGATAAAAACATTAAACAGCAAACACTGAACATCATACAGCCTAAAACTAGTTAAAGGCCACTCTGAATACTAGAGTCTGAATAAATGAGTTAGTGGGACCAGTAAAAGCCTTTGACTGGAAGATCTCAGATGTGAGAAGAGCTGTAGGATTGTAGAAAGTCAGAAACATAAACTGGGACTAAAAGTAAGGACTAAAACTTTAAATAACGCCTAAAATGAACTGGTTACCAGTGTGAAGAGATTAAACTGGAGTAATGTCCAGTCTAATGTGCTGGTTAAAAGCCTCGCAGCATGATTCTGTACTGACTGAAGACGTTCAAAGACTGTGATGGAGCCGTAGGTGATCAACTCCCTCATTGCTCCTCTGGTCTTATTGCTCTGCATCAGTGCACTGCTCAGCTGAAGATGAGTTCACTTCTATATGTTACAATCTGCCTCACCAGTACAGCTCCAAGGATCTGCAGCTGCTGAATCAATTATATTCCTCGTGTTTCTTCTGGTTTCCTGTTGTTAGATCTGCATGCTTGATTGTTTTTCAATCTCTCCAATGTCGTGCACTTTGATTTCCGACTGTACACAGTCTGTGAACCATGACAATTTGTGACAGAATGCAATGATCAGTGAGGACCCGGAGGACACTGACATTTACACTGTGCAGAATGAGACTTGAGACTTTATCTCACTGCTTTGTGGACGACTGATTGAAGGACTAATCACTATATCTGCTTTAATTGAACGAATTTCCATTTCACTGGTTCAGTCTCCCAGAATCTCTCAATCATACCTTGACCTTTTCCTAGAGTAACTAACCCTCACTCACCAGGATATGAGCCAGCCTTCCCTCTCATTGCTACATACTTACAGTCTTGCCTATCACCTAGGGCTGCACGATTAATCATTAGAAAAACGCGATCTCGATTCATACTTGTGTGCGATCTCATTTCCAAATGACAACGATTAAAAAAAAAAAAAAAACGACGATTGTACCGCATTTTGATCCGGGACGTAATCTGCATGAAAACAAGCGCTCACTCTTCCTGCTCAACAAATGACAAGGGCGGAGCCTTATACCGCGTGATACAGAAGCTGTGCCGTGTGATGCTAAAATTAGCGGGAAAAACAACGGAGAGCACGTCAGGGATGACGAGAAAGTGACAGGAGAAAATCCGTCCCGGTCAACCACCCAAACACCAATAACGGGAACCTTATACAGCGCTTCCCTATACCCGTCGAACTCGCGCAGGCACAAAGACATTACGGAGGCTATTACTTATCACCTGACCAAAGATATGGCTCCATCAACACTGTGCAAAACGAGGGATTTAGGAAAACGATCAACACCCTAGACAAACACTACACAGTGCCGTCCCGCAACTATTTTTCTATTGTTGCACTACCTGCTCTGTACACGCAGCGTCGAGCAACGGTGGAGACGGAATTTCAAGCAGTACAACATTTTGTTGTTTTTATGTTTATTTATTGTTTTTATGTTCAGTCTCAACTGTTACGAAGTTGATGTGCAGTTAATAAGTGCAATAAATAGGGATGGGTATCGTTTAGGTTTTATCCGATACCGGTGCCAAACCGGTACTTTTGAAACGGTGCCGGTGCTCAAACGGTGCTCAAACGGTGCTCAAACGGTGCTTAAAGAATGGAGAACACAAACTTTGTCCAAAAACCTCTCATGCTCAGCTGGTTTTTGTAAAAAGATAACAATGTTAGCCTTTTCTGCAGCTATGGGGCATATATGGTATCACTCTTGGCTGGAAGCAGTGCTTAAACAATGGAAAAAACACAAACTTTGTCCAAAAACCTCTCATGTTTAACTGTTTTCCACTTTTTCTTTGGTCATTTTTGCCTTTTTGGCCAGGGTGAAGGGAGTATCTGCCATCAAACAAGAAGACAGCCGCATGTACAGTGGGGCAAAAAAGTATTTAGTCAGCCACCGATTGTGCAAGTTCCCCCACCTAAAATGATGACAGAGGTCAGTAATTTGCACCAGAGGTACACTTCAACTGTGAGAGACAGAATGTGAAAAAAAAATCCATGAATCCACATGGTAGGATTTTTAAAGAATTTATTGGTAAATCAGGGTGGAAAATAAGTATTTGGTCAATAACAAAAATACAACTCAATACTTTGTAACATAACCTTTGTTGGCAATAACAGAGGTCAAACGTTTACTATAGGTCTTTACCAGGTTTGCACACACAGTAGCTGGTATTTTGGCCCATTCCTCCATGCAGATCTTCTCGAGAGCAGTGATGTTTTGGGGCTGTCGCCGAGCAACACGGACTTTCAACTCCCGCCACAGATTTTCTATGGGGTTGAGGTCTGGAGACTGGCTAGGCCACTCCAGGACTTTCAAATGCTTCTTACGGAGCCACTCCTTTGTTGCCCGGGCGGTGTGTTTTGGATCATTGTCATGTTGGAAGACCCAGCCTTGTTTCATCTTCAAAGTTCTCACTGATGGAAGGAGGTTTTGGCTCAAAATCTCACGATACATGGCCCCATTCATTCTGTCCTTAACACGGATCAGTCGTCCTGTCCCCTTGGCAGAAAAACAGTCCCATAGCATGATGTTTCCACCCCCATGCTTCACAGTAGGTATGGTGTTCTTGGGATGCAACTCAGTATTCTTCTTCCTCCAAACACGACGAGTTGAGTTTATACCAAAAAGTTCTACTTTGGTTTCATCTGACCACATGACATTCTCCCAATCCTCTGCTGTATCATCCATGTGCTCTCTGGCAAACTTCAGACGGGCCTGGACATGCACTGGCTTCAGCAGCAGAACACGTCTGGCACTGCGGGATTTGATTCCCTGCCGTTGTAGTGTGTTACTGATGGTGACCTTTGTTACTTTGGTCCCAGCTCTCTGCAGGTCATTCACCAGGTCCCCCCGTGTGGTTCTGGGATCTTTGCTCACCGTTCTCATGATCATTTTGACCCCACGGGATGAGATCTTGCGTGGAGCCCCAGATCGAGGGAGATTATCAGTGGTCTTGTATGTCTTCCATTTTCTGATGATTGCTCCCACAGTTGATTTTTTCACACCAAGCTGCTTGCCTATTGTAGATTCACTCTTCCCAGTCTGGTGCAGGTCTACAATACTTTTCCTGGTGTCCTTCGAAAGCTCTTTGGTCTTGGCCATGGCGGAGTTTGGAGTCTGACTGTTTGAGGCTGTGGACAGGTGTCTTTTATACAGATGATGAGTTCAAACAGGTGCCATTCATACAGGTAACGAGTGGGGGACAGAAAAGCTTCTTACAGAAGACGTTACAGGTCTGTGAGAGCCAGAGATTTTCCTTGTTTGAGGTGACCAAATACTTATTTTCCACCCTGATTTACGAATAAATTCTTTACAAATCCTACCATGTGGATTCATGGATTTTTTTTTCACATTCTGTCTCTCACAGTTGAAGTGTACCTCTGGTGCAAATTACTGACCTCTGTCATCATTTTAAGTGGGGGAACTTGCACAATCGGTGGCTGACTAAATACTTTTTTGCCCCACTGTAGCTATGATGATGTTTGCTAGTTCACCTTACATGCATTAATGTAATAACGTGGTTAGCCTACTCAACGTAAATTACACATGAACAACATTAAGCTACTCACGCAGAGAAGAACGGCTGCTGCTGCATCATCATCCTCATCATTTCTGCTACACTGGCAGGGCTAGGGGCCAGGACTCTCCTCTTCGGGTTTTTGGGGGATGTTCTAACTCCGGGTCGATAACAGGCACCACACCCGCAGTAGATGCGCTCGGTGTGAGGTCTCGCAGCAAGCTATCAAATACGGCGCATTTCTTGGCTTTTAAAAAAAACGCTATGCGTCGCCAGGTGTTTCATCGGATTCTTGGTGTTACCTCCTTTGACAGTATCACAGTATCAGCTTAAAGCACTTGTTGCTGCTGAGTTTGCATCTTTTGCTGTGAAGTACAGCTAGACTTTGACCGCTTCGCCTTGGACATAATCTGTAGCTCTGCTCTAACAGAACGTACGTACCCGGCCCCGCCTACTATCCTCGGAAACGTAAAATGATTGGCTAGAAGTGTATCACAGCTCAGGAAAAAAAAGCACCGAAATAAAGCACCGAAATGTGCGCTGCTTTTCGGTCTGGTTACTACCGTTTATGTCAGAACCGGTGCCATCATGGCACCGGACACCGGTACCCATCCCTAGCAATAAATATTTATACTGGAAAAGAAAATCGTGAGAGAATCGTGATCTCAATTCTAAGCCAAAAAATCGTGATTCTCATTTTATGCAAAATCGTGCAGCCCTACTGTCACCTGTTCACAGAATGAGTCATCACTTGTTTTTGTTTAGCATTTAATGAACAAGTTCCAGGTCTTTATATTTACACAGGGAACATTTTTAAACTAAAACGTTTTTTAGCCATAAATAGTAATGCACACTGACATTTGTCTTTCTTTCAAAGGTTCAACACAAGAAGTGATTTAAATTAATCACAAACAGTTTGTTATCAAATGACAATTTTTCAGATTATGTCTTTATTTTGTTTTTGTTTTTTAGGCTGAGTGTCCCTGATCTCTCTGAAAGAGGGTATGAAGCTCTGTCCTCAGTTCTCAGCTCCCAGTCTTCTACACTGAGAGAGCTGGACTTAAGTAACAACAACCTGCAGGATCCAGCAGTGGAGTTTCTTTCTGCAGGACTGAGAAGTCCACACTGTAAACTGAATACTCTGAGGTGAGATCAAGTTATGTTGTGCTTTTCATGAATTGACAGAATTAACCAATAAGAAGCCACTAAATGGGGAAAAAAGTCAGTTAAACTTCTGTAATAGTTTTATGTTAGTGTCATCTCTTAGTGTTGACTAGGGCTGCATGATTTTGCATAAAATGAGAATCACGATTTTTTGGCTTAGAATTGAGATCACGATTCTCTCACGATTCTCTTTTCCAGTATAAATATTTATTGCACTTATTAACTGCACATCAACTTCGTAACAGTTGAGACTGAACATAAAAACAATAAATAAACATAAAAACAACAAAATGTTGTCCTGCTTGAAATTCCGTCTCCACCGTTGCTCGACGCTGCGTGTACAGAGCAGGTAGTGCAACAATAGAAAAATAGTTGCGGGACGGCACTGTGTAGCGTTTGTCTAGGGTGTTGATCGTTTTCCTAAATCCCTCGTTTTGCACAGTGTTGATGGAGCCATATCTTTGGTCAGGTGATAAGTGATAGCCTCCGTAGTTTCTTTGTGCCTGCGCGAGTTCGACGGGTAAAGGGAAGCGCTGTATAAGGTTCCCGTTATTGGTGTTTGGGTGGTTGACCGGGACGGATTTTCTCCTGTCACTTTCTCGTCATCCCTGACGTGCTCTCCGTTGTTTTTTCCTGCTAATTTTAGCATCACACGGCAGCTTCTGTGTCACGTGGTATAAGGCTCCGCCCTTATCATTTGTTGATCAGGAAGAGTGAGCGCTTGTTTTCATGCAGAGTACGTCCCGGATCAAAATGCGGTACAATCGTCGTCTTTTTTTTTTTTTTTTTTAAATCGTTGATTTGAAAAAAGTCTTAATGTAGAAATTAGCGTCTGGGGTTTTTAGTGATATTTGTTCACTTTCTGTCTTTCATTTGCAATGAAATGTCCCATCTGCTCCTCTGAGTCCAAATTCTTTATTTTAGCAGTGCTTCATCCACCAAACCTTCTAGTTCGATTCCTGTATTCTGAAGGTTTTTACAGAGCTGTTTGTTCAGATATCAGAATTTGATTTTCAGAAAATTTTAGTAATAAAAATATGATCAATTGATTATTTCTGACTGAAAAGATGAAATATATATTTGGTCATAGTGATATGACTCATTGCCTCACTTAAACATAAAATGTAAACAAAAATTCAAAACAATAGATTAATATAAAACTGAATTTGACTGTTGAGCTTAAAGTGAGCTTGAATGTTATTCACTTCCCGTTTTATTTTGGTAGTTATCGTCTCTGGTTTTTACTTTTACTTCCTCCCCCGACATTGTCTACATTAGTTTCAGCTGTAGAAGATTTATTGACTGTTTGATTTGTCACTTTTTTTAAAACTATAATTGTTGACTTATAAACTATTGCTAAAATGTATTTTTATTAAAATACCAAATAATTTATTACTTTATCATCTAATTAGATTATAATTCTGTAAATAGGGGAGATAGTGTGGTCTATGTGGGTTGTCTTCAGGTACTCTTCCTCCCACAGTCCAAGAACATGCATGCAAGGTTAACTGGAGATGTGTGATTGTGAGCATAAATTGTCTGTCTCTGTGTTTACCTGGCTACATCACCATGGTTACTGATGCTGAACCAATAACCTGGTCTGGATCAGGTTATGTTCAGAGTTTTTGTTTAAAATCAACTGAAGTGCCTCGTTTTCACTGATTCTTTCATTTACAGGAAGCTTTAAGTGTGATATAGAGTCAGTTAGGGTTGCAAAGGGGTGGAAAATCTCCGGTAAATTTCCAAAAAGTTTCTGGTAAATTTCCATGGTAAGTTAAGCTTGGGAATTTTGGAAATATTCCATATTGGAAACTTTCCATGGAAATAATGGGAATTATGGAAATTAATGGGAATTTAGGAGAACTAACTGGGAATATATTATTTCCAAGCATAAATATAAACAGAAATCATAAGAAAACCTCCATGCAAAATGTTTTCAACAGATATTTCAACAGATTTATTTGTAAGTACAGTAGAATAGAACACGTTTCAATAACTTGTTTCATGGATGAATAAAAACAGAAATGTTGAGTTCAATATTACCATCCCCTAACCCCGCTCATTCAAAAATGCCCCCTGTCCAAAAATCTCCACAAAGTCCCATTCAAAAGGTTAAATGAAAAATGCCACTTATCCTCCAAAACGTCCCATTAAACATGCAAATCTTCCTTCAAGCAATCCTCTTTTCTCATTTTTGCTCAGTCAATAGACTCTTCCTGGACCTCATCATCATCCAACAACATGTCCACTTCCTCAGCATCCAACTCTGAGTCTTCCTCTTCAGTGTCACTTTCCAGCCTTGTTGAGGATGGCTCTGTGTCAGGCTCAAAGAGCCGTAGGTTTGCCCGAATGCCGACCAGCTTTTCCACTCTCACATTTGTGAGCCTGTTGCGAACCTTTGTGTGGGTGTTGCCAAACAGTGACCAGTTGCGCTCGGAGGCGGCTGATGATGGTGGGATTTGGAGGAGGATGGAGGCTACAGGTGCAAGGGCCTCAGATTCACATAGTCCCTTCCACCAGGTGGCTGCAGATATGTGCTGGCATGACTGCCATATTCCATCCCCTTTCCAAAGGCCTTGCTTTGTTCGATACTTTGCCAAACTGCCTAGAAGTTTGCCTTTATCGAGACCCAGGTGGTCAGACATGGCTGTAATGACCGCATAGGCACCGTTGATCTCTTCCCCAGAAAGTATGCCCTTGTCATATTTGGGGTCCAGCATGTATGCTGTTGCATGCACTGGCTGCATGAAGCCAGTGCATGCTCCCTCTGCCGTTCCAATGACTTGACCACAGCCGTTTCCTCTGCTTTCAGTAGTAGGGAAGTGGGCAGAATTGTCTGGATTTCTTCTTTGAGTTCTGCAAAAAGGCACTGGACATCTGACAAGATGGCACCATCCCCCTCTATCTTCGCTATTGCTGCTGCAATAGGTTTGAGGATTTTCCTGCTGCTAGATACTCTTTCCCAGAACACATCATCCAAGATGACCTTCTTGATGTCACTGTCGATGCCTACAGACTGGGATATGGCCATCTCTTGCAGAGACTCCTTTCCCTCCAGAAGGCTGTCAAACATGATAACAACACCACCCCATCGCGTTATGCTGGGAAGCTTCAGTGTAGTACTCTTGTTCTTTTCCTTTTGCTTTGACAGAAATGTAGCGGAAGTTACTTGTTTGCCTTTAACATATTTCAGAACTTGCTTCACTCTCTTATTCAGAGTGTCCATTGTTTTTAGTGCCATTATGTCTTTTAGGAGAAGATTTAGTGTATGGGCTGCACAGCCAATAGTAGTTATATGTGGGTAGGTCTCCTCCACATGTGCCCAGGCAACCTTCATGTTGGCTGCGTTGTCAGTGACCAGTGCAAAAACTTTATCTGGTCCAAGGTCATTGATGATCACTTTTAGCTCATCTGCAATGTATTGGCCTGTGTGTCCGTTTTCCTTTGTGTCTACACTCTTGTAGAACACAGGCTGAGGAGTGGTGATTATGTAGTTAATAATTCCTTGTCCCCTGATATTGGACCATCCATCAGTGATGACTGAAATACAGTCAGCTTGGTCAATGGTCTGTTTCACCTTTGCTTGAACTCGACTGAACTCTTCATCCAGTAGATGAGTAGACAATGCATGTCTGGTTGGGGGAATGTATGCTGGTCGGAGAACATTCAAAAATCTCTTCCAGTACACATTGGATGTCAGCATCAGGGGTGAGCCAGTTGCATAGATTGCACGAGCGAAACACTCATCTGCGTTTTTCTGGCTAGTGTCATCCATAAAATCAAAGAATCCTCTGATGCCAGAGGGACCAGGAGCTGATGAGTGGGTATCTGACTCTGATACAGCTGAAACAGATTCATTTTCCCCTTGAGTGGAACTCCTGGCTGCTGCATGTGTTGGGCCTTGAGGAATTTTTTTGCACTTTGCAATGTGCTGCTGCATTTTTGTGGCATTCTTCACGTACGTCTTATCACAATATTTACACATATATACAGGTTTCCCTTGCACATTAGCTGGTGTAAAATGTCTCCACACATCAGATAGCGCATGTGGCATTTTTCTGTAAAATAAAACAAGAGCTTGTAAAAATGCTAATGCAATGCAAGAGATCGTAATAATACAATTGCAATATGATAATAAACAGATATAAATAGTAAGGCTAGCTAAACAACTGGAATGATCTTCAAAACAAAACAGCCAAATGAGGAAGCTAGCATCTTCTTTATGTTATACTAGCTATGGCTTATTTAGCATCTAACAGATGCTAGCATTTTATTTAGCATCTTATCAGATTGCTATCTATAGGATTAATACATTTTATGTGATATTCACAATTTAAACATTTAATGAATATATTTTCCCATAATATCATCAAAACTTACCTCACTTGTTAAGTCCACAGGCTCAAATGTGTGCCTTCAATACTCTTTGTCCTTCAGGCTCAAAAGTGTGGTCCATGTGTACATGTGATGGAGGCATGCACAGTGCCAGTAGGTGGTCTCAATAGCCATGCAGCAAGCATGTGCTCTGTACATGTGATTAAGGAATGGCATGGATATTCAAGTGTATTTGAATTGCATTTGTTTGTTTTTGTCAATATTATGCTAAAATATACTTTGCTCAACTATATTTAAGTTCCCTAAGAAGAGCCAACCTTCAATTTTGAAAATTCCCAGTTTATTCCCATAAATTCCCGTTAATTCCCGTTTATTCCCATGGAAAGTTTCCATCTTTGAAAATTCCGGGAATTTTGCAACCCTAGAGTCAGTCATATCTGACTAATGTCAGTGAATGAGGCCCAGCTGTAAAGTCACAGCAGTCACACTGTATGTGTCTCATTGTCACTGGAGTTTAGGCTCCATGCATCCAGCTGGTGCTGCAGAAAAAGTAGAAATGTTTCTGTTTGGTTCTAATGCTGAGTCTCTTTTACAAAGATAGCACTGCAGCTAATCCTGCTCATGTAGCCAGTTAGTAAAAACTCAAGTCACTGTCAGACACAGCAGACATTTATTGATAATCTCACTGTATGTGGTCTTTTAGCGCCTCCTAGTTGTGAACATGTGGAGTGGTGTTAGTCTGGGTGACGAGTGTAACTGTTGAGTGAGAAAGACTGTGGTCGTGTCCAAATTCATGGGCTGCTTCCTCCTGAGCACCCGGCCTTCGCGGTCTACGTGGGCCGGGTCCTCAGAAGGTCGGGTAGGCCGGAAGTAAACGGCCGTGAAATTGGACGGTCTAGCCTTCTGATTAGCGTCACTGCTGTCTCGGTGGAGTTTAATAAACTCGGCCGTCTGCTCCTTGCTATCTAAAATATAACAGGACACTGGTGTAAATTGTTGACCATCTCACACGTCTGTTTTCTGTTTGACGTTTATTCAGTTGTGTAAAAACCAAGGACGAACCCACCCGGGGGATTCATAGTTTTATTTTATCTAATCTGATAACTTTAATCTCAGCCAAACCGATTTACTCACGAACAAATAAAACACTGAAAAAGCCAAACAATGACATTTTTAGGTTGTCTAAGTGACTTATATATTACTTTTAACCTGATTAGCGAAAGTCTGCGGTGATCTGAAAATGATGTGCCGGGAGTTGTGCCGTTCTCGGCCGCATCAGTGACCCTCGAGCTCCCGGCTAGCTGTCGAGCTGGTGGGTAGCAGACGTCTCCGAAAACGTCGAAGCACTTTTGCAAATATGCGATATCTTGATAAACCGAGCAGATATTTGATGTTTACACAACTACTTTCTCGCCTGAAAATATGTTAAAAGTTTTGTGACCCAGAAAGATTAATAAGAGTAAATTTAAATCTTAGTAGCGGTCGCCATTACCAGAAACTGGAGTTTGGCTGGGCCGCAATATGAATTCTGGGATATGGTGGGCCACGAAGGACACACCCGACCCATCCTTCAAATTCGGGGAAAAGGAGGACGCATTTGTCGGCTGCATTCGGAGGAGTCCACGAATTTGGACAGCCTTCGGCGCGTCGCTGTGACGTTATCGGTCTACAAATGCGGCTCAGGAGGAAGCAGCCCATGAATTTGGACACACCGAGCATGCGTGCTGGTAGCACCTTAGCCACAGCTTGAGTGTGGAGGAGAAGCTGAAAAAGAAGGTTTTCTAGTTTGTAAGGAGGAAAAAAACTGAGAGGAATAAGTTAAAGAGAGGCTGGAGAGTAACACAGAGCAGCAATGAATGCTGCTCACACAATTTAGACAGTTTAGCATTAAATGTACGAGTGAGTTAGCTCCCAGCTAACTAGCAAACCAGCTAACTAGCAAACCAGCTAACTGCACCCACAAGCTGCGACTGCGTCTTTCTAACAAGAGCGTCAGACACTCAGACTGGTTTTCTTTGTGGATGATGATTTATTCTCACTGATCCTTCATGATGATGCTGCCATCCACCCACTGCTCCTAGCAGTGTTGCCAACTCCTCAGTAAGGAAAATTGCTATTGGCTGTCCTAAAAGTTGCTGGAAGTCGCTGAATGACGTCATCGCCTAATTTGGATAAATGGTCATGCTAATGTAATTGTAACGTACGTTGTAGGAGAGAAAAATAACATCGTGGAAGCGACATAACGTGAGTAAAAAACGTCCTGGAATGCATTTAAATAAATAAATCATAGTTCTGTCTGTAACTATTACAACACTCTCACCACATTTGTTAACAATTCTCTCAACAAATGTGTTTCTCCTCGTTCTTTGTTATCCAGCTGAGACTTTGGGTATAAATGTGTCATAAACAGGAGAAAGCAGTGCAGGTTCAATGTAATCAAACCTCAGACTGAGTTCAAAATCATCACCTGTCCCTGATACCACGTCAGCACCAGAACCATGATGTGTTTACTCACATTTAAAAAGGTGGAGGTCAGTGTGAATGGACTGTTGTCATTGGTCTGAATGTGCCTCTATAAACATGTGCTCTTCATTATTGATGTTTTCCTAATGAACAGAAAATGAGACTTAACAAAATCCTTCTGACTGTTGTTGGAGCAGGTTGGGTCCTGGGTTTGAGTCCCCCGCTGAACCACAGGGGCTTCTAGCTTTGTTTCACAGTGTATAGAACAACAAATAAAACCAAATCTCAAAAAAACGCATCAAACTTTGAGGGTTGAACCAAGGATGAGGAAGCAGACTCGGCCCCAAACAGCTGGATATATGGATGTTACCACAGCAACCACAGCAGTGTGCTCTCAGTATATTTAGTTGTATAAAGGTGTTTGTGGTGTGTTGCAGCTGAAGCAGCCTCATGTATGTTGACACAGGGAGAAAATAGTGTGAGGACACTGTTCACAGCAGTCACAGCTCGCTGCCTTCAACAGTCTCTTCCTTCCTTGTTTGGATGTCACTGATATCATCTTCTGCTCTCACACTGACCACCTGTTGGAGCTAACATGCTAACATGGAAGCCGCAGGTATGCCACCTGTGGCAGCTGAGGTCACGTGATCTGAGTGTTTGAACCACACGTTGGAGCAGCGTTTCCAAACATCTGCACTTCAGAAGCTCCAAAGTGTGGAAACGTCACTGTGGAGCATCCCAAGAGATTTTCTTGCCTCTGCAAAGCTAAGCTTGCAAACAGCACCATAGTTTGTCAATCCCAACCAATCAGAGCGCTCCTTATGTCACGTCACATGACGCGTGTGTTTACCTCTTTGATTAGCACCCAAAGAACTAAAGAAAGGCTAAAAGGACGTTCAGCCAATCAAATCCCTCCTAGGAACAGGAAGTCTAGAGAGGAAATGGAGCAGAGAAGGAGAATCACCAGTTTAAATGTCTGAGTTTTAAACTGGTGACCCTGTAAAGAGGCTTTTATTGACTCTGTTTTCTTTACAGCTTTTTTCACCATTTAAACTGTTTAATATCAGATTTAGAAATAACTTTTGGACAGTTGTTGTACATTTCCACTAAAATGTGACACAAATAATGACTTTCTGACTTTACTTTGGACTAATCTAACGACTCAGCCTAGCTATGTTGGACTTGGTGTGGAAGCAGCTCCCAGTTTGAGTTCAGGAGACAGACACCCTCTACTTTGAAGATCAGCTTCAAACTTTCCTTTTTGATAAAGCTTATAGTTCGAGCTGGATCAGGTGACCCTGAACCATCCCTTAGTTATGCTGCTATAGGCTCAGGCTGTTGATGATGCTCTGCTTTCTTCTCCACTCCCCTCTTTTCACTCCTGATGCTTTTATATGTCACGACTGCATGTCCTTAACTTTTGTGTCTCTCTGAGCTCATCTCTTCTCTTTCCCCTCACCCTGCAACCAGTCATGGTAGATTTTTTTGAAGCTGAGCTTTGCTCTCTTCAGTTGGGTGTCTTCCCTGCTGCCTTTAAAACGGATAAAATGACATGTGGTGTGCCTCAAGGGTCGGTTCTAGGCCCTGTACTTTTTAATTTGTATATGTTGCCTCTCGGCAGTGTCATCAGGAGGCATGGAGTGAACGTCCACAGTTACGCTGATGACACGCAGCTGTACATCTCCGTGTCTCCTGATGACACCAGACCAATGGATGCCCTTTTTAACTGTATCTTGGATATAAGATCTTGGATGGCAGAAAACTTTTTACAGCTTAACCAGGACAAAACTGAAGTTTTAATTGTCGGTCCTGAGGCTCAGAGAGAGAAACTCTTGTCTAAATTACAGGCATTTTCACTATGTCCTTCGCTACAAGTGAAAAACCTGGGTGTTATTTTTGACTCTGAGCTTGGTTTTATCCCACATGTTAAACATGTAACCAAAATTGGATTTTATCATCTAAAAAATATAGCCAGAGTCCGCCCTATTCTCTCTCGGGCCAACACGGAGATGCTGATGCATGCTTTTATTACCAGTCGCATTGATTACTGTAATGCCCTGCTCTCTGGTCTTCCTAAGAAGAATATTTCAACTTTACAACTTTTACAAAACTCGGCAGCTCGTGTGCTGACGGAGACCAGAGGGCGGGCCCACATTACACCGGTTTTAGAATCGCTGCACTGGCTCCCCGTGTGTTTCAGGATCGATTTTAAAGTTCTTTTATTGGTTTTTAAATGTCTTAATGGTCTTGGGCCTTCTTATCTCTCAGATCTGCTTTTACCATACGAACCCTCGCGGACCCTGAGGTCCTCTGGCACTGGCCTTTTGATTGTCCCTAAAGTCAGGACACATACTCACGGAGAGGCAGCTTTTCAGTGGTATGGTCCTCGTCTGTGGAACAGCCTGCCGGAGGAGCTCAGGGCCGCAGAGAACGTACATGTTTTTAAGAACAGGCTCAAGACCCACCTTTTTAATTTAGCTTTTACTTAGCGTTTATTTATTTTATGCTTATTTATTCTATCCTGTTATTCTATTTATATTATATGCTGTGTGCCCAGCCTGGAGGCTGCAGTCTGTAACCGGCTCCCTGTGATAGTGTTTCCTCACCTGGCTCATGTGTGCCCAGCCCAATTTTACTCTTTGTGTGTGTGTGTGTGTGTGTGTGTGTGTGTGTGTGTGTGTGTGTGTGTGTGTGTGTGTGTGTGTGTGTGTGTGTGTGTGTGTGTGTGTGTGTGCGTGTGTGTGCGCGCGTGGGGGGGGGATATGTATCCATGATCGTTTATGTTAATGAGAGTGTGGGGAGTGAGTTGGAGGGCGGGGGGGCGCTTTTAACCATGTAAAGCACTTTGTGCTATATCTTTGTATGAAAAGTGCTTTATAAATAAAGATTGATTGATAGATTCTCCTCCAGGAGCCTGTTTTCACTGGGAGGATCGTTGTGTCAAAGGGAGTTCTTCCTTCCCACCATCACCAAGTGCTGCACACAGTGGATTGTCTGGTTTTTGGGGCTTTCTCTCTAATATTGGAGGCCTTACACTGTTAAACAGCTTCAGACGACTGTTGTTGTCTGTTGGGAATTGTCACTTTTAAATAAAGTTACATTGAATGGATGTAAATGGATAGATGTTATTGTGACAAACAGAAAATGATCTTTAAAAGATAGATTGTTGTTTTGTGTGTCTGCAGTCTGTCAGGCTGTCTGATCACAGAGAAAGGCTGTACTTCTCTGGCCTCAGCTCTGAGCTCCAACCCCTCCCATCTGAGAAAGCTGGATCTGAGCTACAATCATCCAGGTGACTCAGGAATGAAGCTGTTGTCGTCTGGACTGAAGGATCCAGGCTGGAGACTGGACACTCTCAGGTATGGAGAGAATGTCTGATAGAGGAGGACAAGCTGGAAACATTTCCTGTGTCCTTCACTCACTTCCTGTTTGTTTCCTGCAGATGAGACATGAACAATCACACATGCAGGAATATTTTCAGGGACAGACACACTAGTCTAGCTGGATAGTACGTGGATATTTATGTAGGGGGTCTCCAAGGAGTCTGTTTGCAGGAACATTAATGATAACTGATAAGTCATGTTGAGAGTTTCCTTAAAAGTAGACCTACAGTTAGGTCCATAAATATTTGGACAGAGACAACATTTTGTAACTTAAGTTTTTAAAAATCTCAGTGACGAACCAATTTCAGTGACCAAAAACGCCGTTTACGTGTGGACGAAAGGTGCAAACGCATAGAAAAATCTGCGTTTTCAAAAATACCCGGGTACGTGTGGACGTAGCCTAAGGATCAAACCTCTATCATTATGCAATCGATTATAGAACTCTAAGCATATATGAGTAAATATTTCTAAGCATAAATGACAATCAACAATATAAACCTTACAGCTGGTTTTAATAACAGAATTTATTTGTTTCTCAAATGAGAAAGAGCTATCGAGAAACACTCCTAAATCTTTAGTTGTTAACTTTTCCAGTGGGCCAAGGTCAACATTATCTGCTAATGCTAAATAGGCTGCCGTTATTAACTAACGCTAATTTGATGCGAATTAGCATTATGCACTAATGCTAACACTTACTTTTTAACAATGTGAACGGCTAATGCTAACATTACAACAATGTTGTAATGCTAGGGTAAGCATTACAACATTGTTGTAATGCTTACCCTAGCATTACAACAATCTGAGCTGCTAATGCTAAGTAGGCTGCCATTAGCACCTACGTCTAATTCAAGGCAGATACGCATTAGAACCTAATGCTCATATCGTTTTCCTTTACTTTATAACAACGTGAGCAGCTACTGCTAAATAGACTGCTGTTATTAGCTATCCACCAAAAATATCCACCAGGGTGGATATTTTCAAAAACTCAGTTTTTGCATTTACGTGTGGACGAGAAAAACGGAGAAAACGCAGAAAACGCAGCGTCAAAGGTGTGCGCCTTTTTTGACGTCACACTGTGCGCCACGTTATTGTTTGGGTGAAATGAATTTCTACAATACTGTTACTGTTAATTCTACTCTCTGCAGTGTTTAAATGCTTACATATACACACAGTTACTGTCCCTCCACACATACGACTCTGTTCTGCTTCTATGCCCCAGCTTTGTTTACTTTTTCCCACCAAGGCTTCTAGACTTCTGATTGGCCAACATTTCTACAGGTTAGGAATATAGCGCCACCTGCTGCTTTGGCATGTTCCTGGCAGCGTTTTCCTTCATTTCTGCCTTTATGTGTGGACGGGATTATTTTTTAAAACGAAAACGGAAAATCTCCGTTTTTAAAAATACCCGTGTACGTGTGGACGTAGCCTCAGTAGTCTGTAAAGACTCTGTGTGCCTTCCAGAGTGCTCTGGCATGCACACACACCTTAAGGTCATGAGAGAGGTCGTACCTTCTCTTACTGATTTATGGTTTAGGAGAACACCTGCTCTGTGTCTGGTTAAGTATAAGAGCCCTTTGTTAGGGGGACCGCTGGACTCTTAGCACCAGCTTTGGGGTCACAGGGTCACATCTGGAACACACACAGACACACACGCTATGCACAGACTGGTACTCTTTGTTCATACCTGTGTAAGACGTCATAATGAACTTGTGCATATTCATGTAAGCTCAATAAAGAGCAGTGTTACGAGGGAGCAGACGAGAGCGACTGAGGTCAAGTGAAGGAACGGCGCTGTCACAGTTCTCTCCCTCATCAATTGTCTGGTTCCAGCGGTGGGTCTGTGCTAGACGACCCATCACCAGCTTTTTCCACTGGTTACCAGTACGTGGTAGAATCCACTTCCAGATCTGGTTGTCTTTAAATCTGTGAATGGATTGGCTCCATCTTATCTCTCTTTAACAAAAGAATCCAAGTGGAGCCCTCAGGTCTGCAGATAAGCAGCTTCTGACCAGAACTAGACGTAAAAACAGAGGTGAGCTTTATCGATGGCTGCAGCCAAACTCTGGAACAGTCGCCCTTCACATCAGGTCGTCACCAACACTGGACATTTTTAAAAGCCGGTTGGAAACACATTTGTACTCTGTAGCTTTCAATCCTGACCAGTCTTTATAGTCATTACTGTGTATGTTTCCTATTTTCTCTCTACTCTGTGCAGCACTTTGGCTCAAGCTGTTTTTAAATGTGCTGATAAATAAATGTAGATTTCTTTGAATAAAACAGTGGAGCCGAGCTTTGAGCTCAGTGTGTAACAGTGTGTGTGTGAGAGCCATGTAATGTCCATGTGTGCATGCTGACTGTGCTGCTCTGACCCCCCTCCTCCTTTCAGGGTGGAGCCTGCTGGAGTCCGATGGTTGAGACCAGGTCTGAGGAAGTGTAAGTGTGTTTTTAATGGGATTCATGAAAACAAAGCAGCACACATTCAACCATCTTCATCATGTCAGGAGTCATCATCAAAGTGTCAATCAATGAACAGATGATGGATCAATAACTGCAGCTGGATTGTGTTTGTTCTCTCCATCAGATTCCTGTCAACTCACAATCGACACAAACACAGTGTACACAAAGCTCCAACTGTCTGACAACAACAGGAAGGTGACACGTGTGGAGGAGGTTCAGTCATATCCTGATCATCCAGACAGATTTGATGTTCATCAGCTGCTGTGTAGAAATGGTCTGACTGGTCGCTGTTACTGGGAGGTCGAGTGGAGAGGAGACGTTGATATATCAGTGAGTTACAGAAGCATCAGAAGGAAAGGAGGCAGAGATGACTGTGTGTTTGGAATCAATGATCAATCCTGGAGTCTGGTCTGCTCTGATGCTGGTCCTCAGTCTGTCAGGCACAATAACAGCTACACATCCATCTCCTCCTCCTCCTCCTCCTCCTCCTCTGTCTCTAACAGAGCAGCAGTGTATGTGGACTGTCCTGCTGGCACTCTGTCCTTCTACAGAGTCTCCTCTGACACTCTGATCCACCTCCACACCTTCAACACCACATTCACTCAAACTCTTTATCCTGGTTTATGGGTCGGTCGTGGTGCCTCAGTGTCCCTGTGCTGAGTGGAGTGTAAAGAGTGTCTCCTGTTACAGAAACACTCTGACTGTTGAACAGATAGTTCAGTCTGTACATGTCTGTCTCTTTCACTCACAAACACGTTTTCAGATTCATGGATTCAATCAGTTGATGTTTGAAACTCTTCTAAATGATTCCTTGTAAACTTCTTCCTCTTCAGTCACAAACAAACAGGAAGTGATGTCACATGTGTTCCTGTCCACACAGCAGAATGAGTCTATTGCTGACAGTGATGTACAAACAGAGTGAGCATTTCTGAGGCCCAAAATAAACTGAGTAGTTCACTGAATGAACAATGGACTGTGAGCTCAGTTCCTTCATCATTAGTATGGATTATATATGTATATGTATTATATTAGTATCATATATATCAGGTGCTGCTGCTTTCAGTCATTGTGCAAATGTGCTGTTTGTAAGCTTGTAAAGCTGCAGTCAGCTGAGACTGAAGAAGTCACCTGATCAGTGAGCAAACGTTTCTGAAAACGTCCAGATGAACAGAATCAACCTTTTGGGATCAGCCAGCAATGCAGCATCATTGTTGTTCAGCTTCAGAGGTTTGCAGGAATGAACTGATGACCAGAAACAGCTGCAAAGTCCAAGAAAATACCAGCTGGAGTTCAGCTGCATTTGAAGAAGTCAAAGAAAAGTAAGGATGGCAAAGGGCGACGTTTTCTTCCAAAGAGCTGCAAACATGGTCGACGCCTCATTAGAAGAATCATCTGGACATTTGTGAGGAACTCTAACCAAGAAAGCAACGTCACACAGATCCAACAGACAGTTTCCATGACTGCAAGTGTTGAGTGGAAAAATGCTACATTGCATTATTGCATCCTCTCACCACAGGAGGCGCTGTTGGCACCACTGATTGCTGATCAGCTGTTCTCTGATGATCTGATTGATACTGTGAATAACGGGACTCACTGAACTCTGTGACACAGTGAAGATTACAGAGTTGAACTTCAACATCTGACTGACGTCACACAGACAGAAGGATGAACCAGTGAGGCACAGAACACAGTTACTGGAGATACTGGATCAGCTCCATGTGAACCTCTGATGGAGAAGCTGCTGAGCCAGAGAAACATCAGGACATGACAGCAGCTGCACTTATCTAACAACATGTAGCAGAGCTGATCTATGTTAGAGGATCTATCACAGCAGCTGAAGCCAAAGTCCAACACTGGATACCAGCTGAGCCTGTGCTGAGTGTAGTGTTACAGGAAAAGGGCAGAAACACTGGTAGCTCCCAGTGATGCTGACTGGGGCACAGAGCTGAATGATGCAGCATCAGGACACTGTTTCAGTCTGACTGACAGAGAAACCTGTAGCTGTATCTACATGTGAGGCAGAGGCCACACAAGCAGCTTTCTATGTTTCACAGTGACTGAGATCTTCAGTGGGGGTGGACATGCTCCTGTACAGACCTCTGAGGAGAACCAAGGTGCAGTCAAAGAGTCCAGTCTGTCCTCACAGATGTGAACATGTGCTTTCATCAGGTCTGCTGTCAGCTAGCAGGCTCACATCAGAATCACTGTTCCTGAAAAACACAGTCTGTGTGACATCATCAGTCAGCTGATGGTCCCAGATCTGAATGGTTTCTGTCTCTACTGAGGAAGTCAGAGAATATCACTGAGGTGTGGATCAGGTCTGAGTGAGCTGTGGAGGGACAGCTTTAAACAGTCCACAGGTCTCACGTCCTGCTCAGTCTGCTAGCAGATACCTCGTATTGTTCCAGATGTGCTGACATCAGCAGCAGCACAGCTGTGTGATACCATGAATCTCAGTTATTGATCCAACACACAGTAAATACAAAGATCAGGATTTCTGAGAGTAATCATTATGAGTCTGAACACATGATCACTGAATGTTAGTCTCCACAATAATAAGCCAACACAAGCAAACACAGCTTTCAGCTCTTATTTTGAAACTGGCTTATTTAGAGAGCTGTGATGTGAGCGTGCCTGGCTCTGAGGCACTTGGGTCAGCCTCTGTTGTTTAGAAGTGTTACAGACTGTGAATGACACAGACCTGTCAGTTTCCATGTTTGTCTGTAACACAGCTCAGGGCTCCATGCTGAACGCATCCATCCAGTGTTATTGATCCAGGACTGATACCAGCATTGGGATCAATACAACACACAATCACATGTGTCCACGTGATGCAGTTTGAAGAGCAATCAGATGTCTCTGTATGAGGAGGCGGGGTCACAGGAGGTTCACAGAAACTCTGCAGCAGCATCATCAGCTCACATGGAAACTTTGATGATTCACTTCTGTGGTGTTTTTACAGAAACACGTCACAAAATTAGCTCCACCTGTTTTGTGAGCTTTGAGTTTCTTGTCTTCATCCTGGATTCTTGTGTTGCTGTTTTTACACACAGATATTTCCTGGTTGGTTACTCAAAGCTTTCCAACACAGGCCTCTGTGCTGCCATCTGGTGGACAAACATGTGAAGTGCAGCGTGAAGCTACAAATGAAACTGCTTCAGCTACGTGTATATACAACATACTATAACCTATATAACTATATGTATAGTGTATTATGTAGGTTTTAGAGCTGGGGGTAGAACTGCTGATGGCCTGGTTGTTATTTATGTTCCCCATGGTTCACCAGCTCTCACACAACATCAGCACCAATGATCCACGTCCTTATAAACCTCTGAATCAGGTCCTGAAGCAGTGACGTCCTGAGTGAAGACCTCACTGATCACATGACTCTGGTCACCTGACTCAGTGTTTCTGAAGCAGTGTGCTGGGTTTTTAAAAATACGTGGCTGCTGCCTGATGTTGGGCCCACAGAGGAAGACGACTCACTCGCTCTTCTTCACTTCCTCCTTAAACATGTGGAAGGAGAGCAAAGTGCTGCCAGACTCTTATTTCTGACAGGAACAGAAGAAACCACAGCAAACTGGTCCAGTTCTTCATCTTCATCACAATCTGTTTATTTCTGATGGTGTCTTCAGTCTGAGGTTTGAAGTTTCCATGTCTGTGTGATGTGTGGTGTGAAGGCTGCTGGTTAAACTGGGACTCACTGTTTAAAGCACTGAGTGCTCATAGAGAGATGCTCCATGAGTCCCAGTACAGACTACAAACATGGTGGAAACTTAGCTTTGATATCCACACACTCTGCACGTCTGTGAGGAACTGTGATGAAGATGTGCAGAGATCTGTGTCCAAACAGGAGAAAGACTGTAAAGACTCTGTGCTTCTAACAGCCTCTGTTAACATATGTGAGGCTGTTTGTTGTTGTTGCCATGGAGCTTTGCACTGTTTGGGTCAGCAGGTCATGTGATCAGGTTTGTTCTGCTGGACGATGGTTCAGTGTCAGGTTTGTTTGCATTCATCAATAAATATCTAAATCAATCAAAGACTCCATGTTTGTTCTTCATCATGTGACCTCTGCTCATCCATCTCTGTGTGTATCAGGATACATTTAGTTCATAACACACAGAAAAATCAGAGTTATTACCTGTAATAAATGTGAAAGATTCCTGCAGTGATAACCAGGCAGGACTGAAACACATCCAAGCTGTCACCACGGTAACAGCACCGTCCATCCACAGGTGAGGGGAGGAGCAAAAAGAGGGACTTTCACCATACATACATGCATACATACATACATACACCACAGTTGACAGGTAACCCTATTGGAGTCGCCAATAGTGACTAGAGATGGCACGATACCACTTTTTATGTCCGATACCGATATCATAAATTTGGATATCTGCCGATACTGATATGAATCCGATATAGTGTTTTTAATCAATAAAACTGTTTTTTAATATCTTGCTGCATTTTGTATAAGTTCATACTCAAGTTTAAATAACCAACAACACTAAAGCTATTCTGTTAGACCTGTATGCAAAAAATATTTCATAGTTCAGCAACACTGATCAATCTAATAAACTTAAACCTGCTCCATCCTCCCTATTCTGGCATTCATCTCATGTAAACAATAACGTGGCCACAGCGTGACGTGAAAAAAGGCGCATACCTTTGACGTTGCGTGACAAACTCTGTATTCCTCGTCCACACGTAAACACAAAGGGTTTTAAAAAATCCCAGTTTTCTGTGAAAACGCCGTTTACGTGGACGAAACAGCTGCGTGTTCAGAAACACCCGTGTAGGTGCGGACGCAGCGTAAAAGAGTTAGTAGTTTATTTTCTTACTGCCTGTAATTTATTGCAGATTACTTGTATTTGCAAACATTTTTCTTGTAAAACAAAGGGGGCGCAGCAGAAAAAGTTTGGGAACCAGTGCTGTAACTATGAGACAGATGGCTGACACACGAACCTGTGGGAAGTAACATGTTTGTAGAAATGTGAAAATGTTCATGCCATAATCCCTCCCATGTTTCCGTGTGGCACTGTGGAGTAATGCACAATTCTTCCAAACACGGACAAAATATGTAGAGGGAGATTTGTTACAAGGTGTGTTGTAATCCCAGAACAGTGAAGATTACATAACAGAAGAGCTTCACAGCTCGTCAGGCAGCAAGTGGACACTGAAGAGTGTGTGCGCCTTATCAGAAGGAAAACTGTTCTCTGCACCTGAGATAAAGGATCGTATAAAAGAAGAGCGAGCGCTCCCTGAGGTCTCCGACTTCTTAGACATTTGAACCTAGACAGGAGACGTGTGAGAATGGCAGGAGAGGACAAAAGGAGAGATGAACGAACTGCTGGAGGATCAGAAGGAAAGCAAAACAGGTTGGAGACAAATCAGTTGCTCTTTAATAAAATGGATGAAGCAGCATGTACACTTGTGAGACATGCATGTGTGAGGTCAGGTAAACCTCTACAACATGCTGAAATGCTGCTTCTAACACAGAATAGACCGACGAGCATTAATCGTGTATCCCCACAGGATGGAGCCCGAGGCTGACGACCAGCGAGTGGAGCGAGGCCCAAAGAAGCGTGGCGTGCTGCCCAAACGACTGCTGATAATGTCGTCTGTGGCTGTTGTGCTCATCGTGCTGCTGACTGTCATCGTTGTACCTGTTGTGCTGCTCACTAAGACGCCAGGTACATTTTTACAATATGTACGATTTATATGATAAAACAATGATGCAACTTTGTTTATGATCCAGATGATGAAACATACCTGAGTAAATGTATTTATTACTCATCACCAGAGGTACATTTCACAGTACTTTGTACTTATATACTGTATTATATACAACTGCAATAATATCAGAGTCCAGCTGGAGCTGGTTGCAGCACCTGTGGCCTTCAAAGCATTTTCTCTGCATTGGATCTGAGCAGCACGGTGGCACGGTGGTTGCCGCACAGCAAGAAGGTCCTGAGTTCAATTCCACCATCAGGCCGGGGTCTTTCTGTGCAGAGTTTGCATGTTCTCCCCGTGTTTGCGTGGGTTCCCTCCGGGTACTCCGGCTTCCTCCCACCGTCCAAAGACATGCAGCTTGTGGGGATAGGTTAATTGGATAATACAAATTGCCACTAGGTTTGAATGTGCGAGTGAATGTGAGTGTGAATGGTTGTCTGTCCCTGTGTGTTGGCCCTGCGACAGACTGGCGACCTGTCCAGGGTGTACCCCGCCTCTCGCCCTATGACAGGTGGGATAGGCTCCAGCGCCCCCCGCGACCCTGAAAAGGATAAGCGGAAGCAAATGGACGGATGGATGGAAGTTCATTTGATATCATACTGCAGCTCATTGCAATGCCATGATGCATGAGTGCTCATCATTTGGCTTCTGGTCTTATGACAGGACCATAGTCATGTGGACAAAAAGTACACGGCTGCTTTGAACTGTGTGACTTTTGAATCAACTGACATGAAATGTGTAACAAAGATAATGTTACACGATGTGTTTTGTGCTGTTAGACCTTGGTCTCTTTGAGTAATATGTGACAGTAGCTTCTTTAAAAAAGACACTAAGAAAAAAGCATTCAGAGTCAGAACCAGACACGGAGAAGCTGCATTCAGCTTTTATGCTCCTTATATCTGGAACAAACTCCCAGAAAGCCTCAGATCAGCTGAAACACTCAGTTTATTTAAATCCAGGTTGAAGACTCACCTGTTCTCAGCTGCATTTGAATAAAGCACCAAATCCACACTTTAAGCTTAAATTTCAAAACTAACATTTAACTACTGATTTTATCTGTTTTGATTTTATATACTGTTTTGTTTGTTTGTTTGTTTGTTTGTTTGTTTGTTTGTTTGTTTGTTTGTTTGTTTGCTTGCTTGTTTTAATCAATTTTAAATCATGCTTTTTATTTGTTCTTGTTTCTAATGTCTCTGTAAAGCACTTTGAATCACCTTGTTGTTGAATTGTGCTATACAAATAAACTTGCCTTGCCTTCATGAGTATCTGCAACCTTCTTTAAAAGCCAAATCCCATCTGTCTCGCTTCAGCTGACAGAATCTTTAAGCTGAAGAAATGAATGAACTTTAAACAAGCTGCTCTCCCAACAAAGAGCAGCCTCCCCAAACACACCGTCGGCTGTTTTAGCTGAAAGCTCCCAGTTCTGCTGTGACAGGGACTACGTACCTATGACTCCGTCACTGTCTTGCTGTCCAATCGTGTTCCTCAGCTCCGTCTTCTGCCTCGTTCTCTGGTGGAGACATGCTGGAGTACTTGGTGCAGACGGGGAACATCAGTGAAGCGGACGGCCTTTTGGCTACGTGGTTTCACCGAGCCAACAGCAAGGAGGACATGTACAAAGCGCTCATGGGTAAAAACACTCACACAGACAACACTGCATTATTTGATGGTGTCGGTGCCTGAACCTACAGTCAGGTACAGACAAAACAAGCACCGCCTCCTGTCATCTTTCCAGGTGACACCATGATCTTGGAAGCTGACGTCACTCTCATGGGTTATGGGACCCCTGATGAAAAGCCAGTGCCGATCATGGCACACCCTCCCGACATATATAGTGACAACACTCTCGACGAATGGTTAGATGCTGTACTGGCTTCTGGAAAAGGTACAGATCAGAACTGTTTCCACAGAAAGTCCATCTGATCACAGTTTTTAAAGGCGTGTTCGTTTGCAGGCATCAAGTTGGACTTTAAGGCTCTGGAATCAGTGGGTTTGTCACTGGACCTGCTTAAACAAAAGGAAAGCAACAAGGGAATAAACAGACCTGTGTGGCTGAATGCAGACATCCTCAGAGGCCCCAACGTCCCAAGCTTTGTAGCTCCAGTCAATGGAAGCAGGTATGAAATCCAGCTAGACCGGACACAGACCCTTGGACAGAGTTCAGAATTAGGAAGGGAAAATGTCTAACATCTAAAGACTGATCGGGAGGTTGGTGGTTCGATCCCTGGATCCTCCAGTCTGCATGCCAAGTGTCCCTGGGCATGATACTAGCCCCAGGTCGCTCTCCGATCTCAGCACGAATGTAGTTAGGAAGCACTAAAAAGCTTAGAAGAAAGTGACTGGGTGAGTGTGGTGTGGAGACTTGGGAGAGCAGGAAAGTGCTACGTAAGAATCAGTCCATGTTTATGTCTCCCTCTTTTTTCAGGTTTTTGGAACTCATTCAGGACAAGTTTCCAGATGTGACTTTGTCTCCTGGGTGGAAGGTATGGCACGCTCGCAGTAAGAACCCCATTGAACCATTATACCAGGCATGTGACGAGGTTCTGGGAATGTTCCTGTCAGAAACAGGAAGAGACTCAAGGAATCCTGAACTGACATTTATGAGAGAATTCAAAGCTGGAAGAAGAACTTTGAGCTTCAAAAAGATCCTTTGAGCTAAAGTAGACAAAACAGCTTTTATGTTCCTGTGATCCCTAAAATTAAAGACAGTTGAATTAATGTTGACATGCATCACCCATCAAGAGTTTGGACACCTTCTCATTTCATGGTTCTCTTTATTTCTACTACTTTCTACACTGTAGATACTGAAGACATCAAAGCAAGATATATGGAATTATGTAGCAAAGAAAACAATGATAACTCTAAAATACATTTAGAGTCCTGTGAGTAGCCGCCCTTTGTTTTGTTGACAGAGCTGCGGCCTTCTCTCAGCTTCATGATGTCGTCACCTGAGATGGTTTCACCTCACAGGTGAGCCTGTCAGGGTTCATTGGTGGTGTTGGGACCATCAGTCGTGTTGTGCAGAAGTCAGGGCTGTTAGCTGTGTACCAACCTATTTGACAACTGTTGAAATTCATATTATGGCAACAACCAATGAGCTAAGTAAAGAGAAACAACAGCCCATCATTACTGTAAGAGCTGAAGGTCAGTCAGTCGGAAACTTTGAATGTGTCCCCAAGTGCAGTCAGAAAAACCATCAAGACTACGATGAAACTGTCTGACATGAGGACGCCCCAGGAAAGGAAGACCAGGAGTCCCTCTGCTGCTGAGGATACAATCATCCGAGTCACCAGCCTCAGAAATCACAAGTTAACAGCAGCTCAGATTAGAGCCCAGATAGATGTCACACAGAGTAGAGACACATCTGAGTAGAGTAGAGACTGTACAAATCAGGCCTTTATGGTCAAATAGCTGCTGAGAAACCACGACTAAGGAAAAGCAACAAGCAGAGATTTGTTTGGGCCAAGAAACACAAGATGAGTCCAAATTGGAGAACTTTGGTTCCACTTTGTGAACGATGGTCTCTACATGCACGGTTCCCACTGTGAAGCATGGGGTTGATGGTTTGCTGGTGTGGGGGGCTTTACTGGTGACACTGGTGGAGATTTATTTAAACTGAAGGCACACTGACCCAGCATGGCTACCACAGCATCCTGCAGCAACATGCCATCCCATCATGGAGAGTGATGGAGGCCTGGCCTCCACAGTGGAGATGGTAAACACATGGTTTATATTTTTGACTGAATAACAGCTGTATGTGCTTTATTTCTTTAGGTCCTCTATATTCACCAGCTCACAAACGAAACCTACTCCAGAGCCACGGTGGAAGAAATGTACAACATGATCAAAGACGTACCTCAAAGGGTAAGTGTGAATCCAGGTTTCAGTGGTCCCAGTTCAACACGCTCCCATCCCAACACGCCTGGGACAAATCGTCGGTGTGTTGCGTGCTGGGATGAGAACGCTCTGAGGTGTCGGAGAACGGCAGAGCTGACTGGTCAACGTTTCGTCTCTTAGGTGACGTTCCCAGTCCACGCCATGCTGGTTCGCAGCGGCTGGCAGCACCTGAGCTGGCTCCTCAACCAGTCACCGCGGTAACAGATAACTTCCACGTTTACTATGGCAATGACTGGAAATCTGCTAATCAAACCAGTAACTGGGGGCTGCTCGCTGCCCATGAGCGCCACAGACTGACTGTCATGTTTTGTGTCTAGGTTCAGCCTGACTTTGTGGCAGGGCTCTGTTAACCCCAGCGTCAGCGACCTGCTGTTTGTCCGTGACAACACCCACCCGTGGCAAGTCTACTATGACATATATGAACCCACGCTGTCAGAATTTAAGCAGGCTGTAGGTGAGGAGCGTTCATATGGAGCAGACTTACACAGACTATGTTTGGGTAAAATAATAATTGTGTGTGTGTGATTTATTCAAATCAACAGATTTGTTTTCAGTGAGTTCTGACTGTTGTTGAAGACTAAAGAAAAACATTATTAGAAAACTACATGAAAAATCATTGGAAACTGAACCTTCTGCTCATTGTGTGCATTTGTTTAAGCTTCTTCTGAGATGAAGAGTTTGCTTCTGTTTAGTTCTTCCTGGTTCATTGTGTGTGTTCACAGGTAAGCAGGACAGCGTGAGGAGGTTCTATCCTGGAGGAGATCTGATGGAGTTTCTCCACCCAGGTTACAGCTCAGACCTCATGAACCGCCTGGCTGTGCCTTTGCTCCCCGTCACCGGCCGGGCCTCCCTGCTCCGTCAGCTTTCAGGCAGGTTTTACACCTCAGGGTTTATAACCTGATTTTAACGGGCCAGACTGAAACGCCCGGGCAAAGCACGCTCTCAAAGTTGTACTTTACATATGCTAGCGACATCTGGTGGTAACATCATGAATGACAGCGGGGCACTGTCGCCAGAAACACCAAGAAACTGCCTCATTTGTGCCACGAAGCATTCAGAGATCCCTCGTGAGTTTTTTCTCAAGGTATTTTTAAAGTGAACTTGCTGTATGCACTGAAGTCATGTGGCAGCTGAACCTTTCGTTCACATCGGTCATCAGGATGATGTTCTTAGTGACTCTTGGTGGCAGAAAAGCTGATGTCCTGGGATTTTGACCGTTACAGTAACAATTGTGAAAAACGCAAACTATCTGTTGTTTTGGTAGAAATGAAAGCGCCAGAAGTGTTCACAGCTGTGCTGAGCAGAGAATACAGAGCACAGCTGCTTGATCAGAAATCAGTGTTTGAAGCCGCAGTGGACCGAGGCGGCGTGTTGGACAACGGGGAAGTGACTGCTGCAGAGGTGCGGCTAACATTTGGCCCTTTGAGTATCAGTCGTGGTCACAGCCTGTCCGTCCCTTCACAGCTGCGGTCTCCTCATCACCTCATGATAATGCAGCATGTCACAGATCAGCTGTTCATCCTGATGATGTCAAACTGTAAACCTGCACATGCTGCTGTCGCACCACCTTAAAGTCACACTGATACTCTGTTTCACTAACAGGTGGGGGCAGCGGGATGCTGGTCGTTCGTGTGACCTCTGACAGCAGTCGACCTGGAGTCCTTCTGGTAGAAGGTTCTGGAAGGAGCTCAGAGCTCCTCACACTGCAGGTATATCTGTAGATCACCAGCCAACCACCAGCCAGGTTACATTTTTATTAAGGCCAATCATGTGTGTGTTCTCAGGATGTTATTCAGACCCTTGGGCAGGCTGCTGATACCTCCTGGGGAATTTACCTGAGGGTCCAGAGTCAGCAGCTGCTGGAGGCTTCTCTTAACCTGCTGCAGTCAGCCTACGGGGCCGACGAGCTCCACAGGCCTGTGTGGATCAGCATGGAGGGCTTACAGAGCAGCGACAGCACAGCAGTAAGCACATCTGATCCCCCCGAAGCAGTGTCTGCAGACAATACGTTAATAAAGAACAGAGCAGACGCATGTCACGTTTAACACACCTGGCTGGAAATCCATCCAACTAGAATCGAGCAGGTGTAAATGTTGGAGCCTCCTCGAGGGTCCACCCTGGCTGGGAAACTATCACACCCCCACAGAGAGAACAGTTGTATAAGCTGCATGTTTGTCAGACGGTCCCCAAGCAAATGCAATCCTCTGTTCGTCATGAAGGCTTTTTAGCTGCTCAGGCTTGGTCAGCCAAGCTCAAGTTCACTCCAACAATGTCCAGTGCCGATCCAGTTAGACGATGGAAACGTGTCATTTTAGGCTGTTTCATAGTCGTCCTTCTCTTTGCTCCAGGTCTTTGTGTCCACAGTCGAGCGCCTGTTTCCATACGTCACTGTAGTCCTGGCTGAGCACAGATGGCCTCCTCGGATCCCAGCGGCGGTGTCACAGAGGGTGGCTCTACACCTGAATGCAGCCTCGCTGCCCACGGGGCAGGAGCAGCTTTATGCTTTACTGGGAATGATGGACAAATACGACTTTATAATTGAGGTGGACACAAAGAAAGGTGGTGCAGCTGTCACTGTGGTGAAGGAGCTCCGTGCACAGCGTGCAGGCAGAGCAAGCAGAAGCCTGTATATTCTACCTCAGTGATCAGAGCACGTGTGGGCTGAGAGCAGGTTTAAATGTGCTTTTATAGTCACCACAGAGTCTCAGTGTGTATATAAATGCTGCTGCTTTGGGTTGCTGAAGTTAACATCATTATACTGTATATATATGATTCAATGATTATTATAAAATTCATAATAAATTCTATTAAAGGAACCAAGTCCAAAACCAGAATTAGCCTCTTAGCCTGTGTGAGCCTGTCCGAGGTTTGTGATTCAGCAGCAGCTGAACACGTATGAAACACTCTCCTGCTGCAGCTAACATTTCACATGCAGCCCGCCTCTCTTACTGACTGCAGCACTGCATTATTTGCATCCATAAATGTGTCTTTAAAGTGTCACAGGTGGCATCAGTGCTCTCAGAGGCTCACTTGGTACTTTTAATGCTGATTTTTGAACGTTTACAACAAAGAAAATCATCCATCACTCGATTAAAACAAGGAAAAATACAACACAGCACTTTATTGTAGTTCAGTGGAAAAAGTGAATATTCATGTTTTAAACCAGCACGTCATGTTGAACTGCAGCAAACAGTTATAGTGTTAAAATGAACCTGCATTAAGTACAAGCCCACACCTGTACAGCTGTTACAGTCATGTACCTTTAACCTACAAACATGAACAGCAGCTCAGTCACTGACACAGCGGCTGATTTTACTCACTTAACACGTCGATTGTTACTGCTGACCTTTGTATCAATCCATGAAATGATCATAAAGTCTTCCCGCCACATAAACCAAGCAGGCTGTCCCCACAGTAGCGTCTGGTGCTGAGGAGAGCCTCGGACAGGCTGCTGCCACTGTCACAGTCTGTTCCTGGTCAAGTACTGGCTGCAGGAGCAGAAGGTGTGGTAGAAAGAGGAGGACAGGCCGGCAATATCTGTGGAGATGTAGGGAAGGACCTCCGGAGACGCCTGGTTAAAGTAGCTGATCTGAAAGAAAGACAACATACTAATAACAGCCAGCTGTGATAAGAGCACATGTACGACTGCTGCTTTTCTCACCAGGGACTTGTTGTCTTTGGTCTCCAGTATGGTGAATCCAGCACACAGAACCTCTCCTCTGTTATAGCCTTCAGTGGGAGGGTGAGTGGGCAGGGACACGGAGCGCAGGGCGATGACATACGGGTCTCTGAAGGAAAACAGAAAGGGAACGCATCAGGAAACCCTGCAGGACACAGGTGGATGGATCTGGCTCTACTGACCCGCTGCCACATGGCTTCCTTTTGGAGGCCAACAGGATGAAGTCCTGGAGAATCCCTTTTGCCTGATTGGCTGCAGTGGGAGATCCCATCGCGCCATGACGCACCGATGGAGTCACCACACGATATATGAAGTCATCGTTGTCGACCAGCTGAATCAGCTCGCACTTCCTGTTTGAGGAAACACATACACACTGTTAAAAAGGGGACTGGCAGCACTGTTTAAAGACTAAGCTGCAGTTCACTCCACAGGTATCCACGCAGAGGCAAACAGCTGCTTCTGTGCTTCACCAGCTGAGGGGTGGAGCTCGTGCATAGGGACACTGAAGGGGAAAACTACATAACAAAGGGCTTGGTGATGACATCACCCAGATCTCCACCCATCTCTGCTGCTTATCCTTCTCAGGGTCGCAGGGGGTGGAGCCAATCCTAGCCGTCTTAGAGGCAGGGTACACACTGGACAGGTCGCCAGTCGGTCGCAGGGCTAAACACGAGAGTTTCCAGTTAACCCAACCCACTAACTGCATGTCTTGGACTGTGGAGGACAGGGGGGAACCCAGGGGGGACGCAGGGAGAACCCAGGGGGGACGCAGGGGGAACCCAGGGGGGACGCAGGGGGAACCCAGGGAGACGCGGGGGGAACCCAGGGAGACGCAGGGGGAACCCAGGGGGACGCGGGGCGAACCCAGGGGGACGCAGGGGGAACCCAGGGGGAACCCAGGGAGACGCGGGGGGAACCCAGGGAGACGCGGGGGGAACCCAGGGGGGACGCAGGGGGAACCCAGGGGGACGCGGGGCGAACCCAGGGGGGACGCAGGGGGAACGCAGGGGGAACCCAGGGGGACGCGGGGGGAACCCAGGGGGGACGCAGGGGGAACCCGGGGGGGACGCAGGGGGAACGCGGGGGGAACCCAGGGGGGACGCGGGGGGAACCCAGGGGGACGCGGGGGAACCCAGGGAGACGCGGGGGGAACCCAGGGGGACGCAGGGGGACGCAGGGGGAACCCAGGGGGATGCGGGGGGAACCCAGGGAGACGCGGGGGGAACATGCAAACTCCCTGGCCTGATGCAATGATAGCATATTAGATGGAGTTGTAAATCTAAACTCCACATCACTGCATAAACAGCTCGTGCTCCACCTTACAATCCAACGTATTAAAAACCCTCGCTTGGGGCAGACTCCTGCCGCGACGTTCCACCGGAGAACCACGGCCTCTGAACCATCCATCCAGTCCTTATTAAGGGTCAGACTGTGATGAAGCCAACAGGACTGCATCATCTGCAAAAACAAGGAAGCTGCCCTCCTCACATCAGCTACACTTAGAGATCCTGTTCGTGAATATCACACACAGGATCGGTCACACACCCTCGAGTCCTCCTACTGAGGAGCAGCCACAGCTTTCACTCCATTTCTAAATGGACCGCTGCGATACACCCCACAGACGCCGTCCTGGTACCTGGTTGTCCGAGTCTACAGAGCACTTCTAAACCTCTCTCCAGACGTCCTGTGAGGGTGAAGATCTGGTCCGGTGTCCCACAGCCAGGATGGAATGGGGGCCCAGATCTTCTCAACAGTGAGTTAACGCCTCCTTTTCAGCTCTGTGAAAAATAACTTTCCAGGGGAAGCTGAGCACTGCGATACCTCAGTGACCGATCCACAACATCCAGTTATTGTTTTAAAACTGGGATTTCCCACAGTGGTCTGCTCCACCAGCACAGGCCCACGGTGTTGACGGCATCGGAGACAAAGCTCCGCCTCCTCCACAGACGAGGGGAGTTTGGGTTCAAGAGCTGCTCGCCACGTTCTTTCCACCACCTGCTGGTCATGAGATCAATGCAAAGCGTAAGGCTGCAAATCTAAGCAGCTAGGATGAGCTTCATCTGCAGGCTGGCTCGGCTGGGGGAGAGCCACCGTTCCCCTTTTATGTAAACGTGAGAATAAAGAGACAGACAGGCCCTCACAGCTAATGTCACTTTAACCTTAACATGTCAGCCTCAGTGCAAAGTGAGCAGCATGAACCTAAACCACACGTCGCTTATTTTTAACCCTGAACCTCAGAAAAGTCCATCATTGGAATCGGAGAACAATACCGAGGCAGCGAGTCGAAACAGGCCGCGCACAGAAACCGCTGAACTTGACTCGTAGCAACGGGCAAACAGACGAGTCCCAGAGTCTTACTTGTAATGCGAGTCCCAGCTCGGCCTGTTGCTCAGCTCGGCGAGTAAATCAAAGGCTCTGTGAGCAGGAACGTCCACCTCACATTCAATCTTGAAACTCAGCATGGACTTCTGCTCCAGGGTGTAAAGCTGAACCTGTGAACACAACATAAAGCGCCGATGGGCAGACTCACACAAACAAACAGCTCATTAGTGAGACGCACATACCTGGTCCTTCTCACAGCTCAGGCGCCAGCTGCTTCTGGCTGCCAGCATCTTCAGAGCTGAGACGTTGTTAAAGCTCAGATACACCTGGAAGCACAAACACAGGAACCACAAACTCATCTCCAGAGCTCAGCGTTAGCAGGCCGCCTCCCGCCATTCAAATACTACTTATTATATATGAATCAGCGCCGTCTAACAGTGTAAGTATTAAGGGTGCAAAATGAAGACAAACTGCTGCAGCACTATTTCTCATCTGCAGTGAAGGTGAAGCACAGCGGTGCGACACGTCGGCCTGTCAGAGGTTCAGTCGACTAAATCAGTCTGCAGGCACGGCGGGAGTCTGACTGTGGCTCAGGTTTGGAGCTAAGTGGGACGACATGAACACGCTGAGGTCTGCTCGGTCAGATCATACAAACTGCAGTGGAACAAATCACTGAACATCCTTTAAGAAAGAAACAGAAATCATGTCCCACAAGTCGTGACGACGCAGCACCGACACACAGCTGAGACGCTGATGTGGGTGAAGAGACTCAGCTGAGAAAACTATTAAAGGTTTACTGTGTCCAGCTCAAGCACAGGCTGTGACAGGATCATCATCAGCTGACGAGCAGCTGTGGAAATCACCTTATTGGTGCAAAAATACTGTTTTATGTCCCGTATGTCCGGTAGATTCAGCTGCAGAAATGAGAACTAATGATGTGTTTGTGACAAGCTGCTAGTAACAAGGTGCCAAGTTGTCTTATTTGTAATACAGTAATACACACATGTATATAAAGAAAGTTTCTCTCCCGTGAGTCCACGAGGACTAACGTGAGCAGTACAGGTGACGGCGTGGAGCTTCTCCTCACCTGGTTGGTGGGATCCCAGGGAACAGACAGAGGCACCTCCCCCTGCGTGCGGGAAATGATGTACTTCCTAAACACAGAGGAATGCTGCATCAGGATGATGGCACTGTGCACAAAGCTGCACAACAAACGCTGATGTAGCTGCAGAGACGGTGCATTAGGGGCTGTTTGGAGACATGTACCTGTCCAGCCTGATCTTTTTCCTGGCCGTTGCCTCCTGAAACCTCCTTTGTCCTTCCTGTAAATGAGACGGACACACAGGCAGAGGGCACCAGTGTGTAACACAGCGGGCAGATTCCCAGCACCAGTTTATGACCAGTACACCAATCTGTGGCACAAACTGAGTGGAGTGTTATTACTCGGTGTTTGTTCATGCTGATAACGACCCACGACTACAGCGAGGCCGCTCCATCAGACGGATTTATGACCGATAACATGATGTGAAGCTCTGATCGCTGCTCAGCCGTCACGGCTTAATGGTTAATCGAGTGTTTCTGCACCTTCTTTATGACACTCGTGTTTTATCCTACAGGACGATCTCCACAAGCTGCTTCACCACAGATGAAGCGTGAATGAAGCTGACACCAACATTATCCTGTCAATCTACTGCTCCACACTTTAACCCCACCAGCACACACTCCCCTGACCGAGCTTTCCTGCAGGTGTATAATGTGGAACAATCATAGTAATGCTGTATTTACATGATTTCAACATTTGAATGGAGTTCATAATAACAGCGTTCACAGTGACGGGGCATGTGGACGTGCTCAGGCCTGTGAGCCACGGACGCTGTGACGCTTCCACCAGAAACAAAGGAAGGAAAACGCACGCAGAGGCCATGTTTCCTGCTGCGCAGTCATCCATCCATCAGCACCACGGGCGGTGCAAAAGGCGGACCCAGCTACACTGATGTCACCCACCGCTGCCTCTGAGCTCACCTTGGGTGAAGATCAGCTGTTATCAGGAGTCTGGCTGTGAAACGTTCATAGCTGACACCTTGTTAGCCAATCAGAGTGCGGTTTCATACCACAAATTCTGAAGCAGATTTCATGTCTTTCAGTCAGTATTAGCCAATCACAGACAGCCGCGTCACATCCAGACACTTTATGGATGCAGCACGCTAACGAGCCGTTTGTGAGCGTTAGTTTAACTCACCAGGGGTTCAGGTCGTATCCGTGGTAATGTGCGTGGCTTCCCGCCATCATCGAGCACCTCAAAGGTCATGAAGGCGGAGTTTATGTGTCGGTTAGGCCCCTCCTCATGGTAGGCCTCCGCGCGCACGCCCACCTCCATGCTGCAGTAAGGACACGTGTCAGTATGCAACCAGTGGTTCTGTCTGCTGCACAGCTGCAGTGCTGCGTCTCTGCCAGCGTTCTGGGATACCTGTTTCTGAAGGCGTTGTTCACTATCGCCTTCAGCAGCAATCTGTCTCCAACCTGAGAAGGTCCTCTGAAGGTGAACATGTCGATGGCTCGAAGGGTGGGATGAGCCTGAGACAGACGGCTGCAAGCAGAGAGCACAGAGACAATAGGCCACGACCTCCCACGTGCTCGCCGTGTTCAGGTTACTCACACAGCTGGACAGATCCTTTAATCTGCCACGAGGACTGAACTACACTGATCAGAATGTGGAGGTCAAAGGTCACAATGGTGCATCCTATTTTTAGGTAAAAATATGAAGGAAGGACGTGTTT
>NC_135184.1:35745965-35823465 GCF_041146795.1 Maylandia zebra | reverse complement strand
ATTTCAAAAACAACGAAAGACACAAAGAACAGCAGCGTGAAGTTCACTGACCTCCATGCTGGTGTTAAAGGCTCTGTTGACCTTTGCCCTGATATTCACCACCTGACCCACACTGAAGAAAGATGGAAAGGCGGAGTTACTACCTTCAGCCCAAGCCTTCCATACACACTCACACACGCCTCCTCTCACCTGATGGTGTGCTCAAAGTGGATGTCATCCATCGAAGCGGTGACGCAGGGACTGCCAGCGTGCCTCTCAGCTGCACGGTCGAACAGTGAGGTCATTACAACATGCACTACTTCCAACACACACCTGTGACACACAAAGCTCACCTGAGAGGCAGGCGGCGGAGTCCATCCATTTGAGCAGCTGACCCACGCTGAGCTCCTGCCGATGGTTGCTGTGACAGGGCATCACGATCTGACTCATTTTCACCTCTGTCGGGTTGTAGTTTTCTTCTTCTTCCTCTTCTTCTCCATCCTCTTCCTCCAAACAATCTGATGTCCTGGAACTCATTTGGAAAGCTGGGGAAACAAATGAAAGGAAAGACACTGAAGCTACAGTACTGTGCAAAAGTCTTGAGTCACACCTCATTTTCTTTTGCCCCCAAAGAGCCAGACTTTGTAATCATTTTGAAACCTGATACTAGTCCGATTTCAGATGAATGTCTTTTTGTTTGTTCAGTCACTTAAAACTGACCTATGACTCTTTTTGAAGCATTCAATTCAGCTTTATTTATAAAACACCAAATCTCAACAACAGTCGCCTCAAGGTGCTTTATACTGTACAGTAGAGCCTACAGTGATACATGCAGAGAAGAACCCAACAATCATATGACCCCCTGTGAGCAGCACTTTGGCAACAGCGGGAAGGAAAAACTCCCTTTTAACAGGAAGAACCAGGCTCAGGGAGGGGCGGGGCCATCTGCTGCAAACGGCTGGGGCGAAAAAGGCACCTAACCCAGGAGGTGAACCAGTGCGTCTACACACAACAGACAATTTAGCAAAGAACCAACTGTAGACTGACTGAGCAGCTACTGCTCAGCACTCCCAGTCTGCTTCCCACCAAACATTCATCAGGTAACTGACTGTAAGTGTCAGTCGATGGATCCACGTCAGCCCACTATCAGTGGAAAAGAACGTGCAGCACAGCTGAGGCTTGTAAAGATGCACCTAAATAACGCACATAAAGAGTCCTGGAACAAAGTGAACACAAGTTTAGCCGTAACGCACAACGCCACACCAGACCTCCTCATGTGAACGGTCAATGATGGTGATTCTTTACATTTGCTTTGCAGCCACAGGATCCGGGCACACCACGAACTCCTCTGTACACCAAAGGAGTCCAGAGTCAGCTGTGAGGCCCTCTGACAGCTAAAGCGCGGTGGGATCTATGGTGGAGCTGCATATCACTAAGACTGTCTGACACGTGACAGCTGTGATGGCTGATTGCTTGGTTCTGTTGGTCACTGCATGCCTGCACAGCATCGTCTGCGCTGCATGCTCCAGAACACAGTAGGTTGGTTTTTGTTCTTAATGCATCAGATTTTCTTTTTATTGTATCCTATAGTTCAGGTTCTAATACATAGTTTGATATGTTGTTGATTGTTCTTTGTTTTCATTGTATTCATTTATGTGCTTATGCACATGTGTATAAATACACAGATACTCTATGTTGTTGTGCTACATGTAGGGTGTACAGCAGTTTGCAATGTTGTTTTGCATACAGACTATACAAACACATTATTAGAATTTTATTATTATATTATTATAAATATTAACCTGCAGTTACTGTGGGATGGTGCCAAAAACAGTATGTTATGTGTACTTAACAGCACTCGTGCCAAAGGCTAACAGAAAGAGCATTTAGAATAAGCTAACAGGAAGCTGAGGTAACCCCAGGTTACTGACTGTACAGACAGTATGTGAAACATGCAGAGCCAGACTTGGTCTCACTTGTTACAACTGATCTTTTGTGTCGTTGCTTAAAGTGGAATAAGATAGAGGAGGTGGCACCATTAAAGCACGGTAACGACAACAACAACCAAACAGAAAACTCCATGAAACTCAAAGTGGACACAAAGCAGAGCACTCAGGGTGTACACGCAGCTGAATGAGACGTGCTGTTTAAAGCACTTTGAGGGCTCGAGTAAAAGCTCCACATGAGAACCATTTACTACATGAAGACTGGATGAATATAACAGTGGCAGACTTTTCAGGGCCTCCACAGCCAACACCGGCCTGATAAGTAAAAAGCCTTTCTCTTGGATGCCACCAGGGGGCGCTGTCTTTGGCTTTCAGCCATACAAGTCTACGGAAAAACAGCTTTGTGCCTTCAGCGCAGTGAAAACGTTTGTAGCCTCATTCAACATAAAGTCGCTCCACGTATCAGAAAGGCTGGTCAACGAGGCTCTAACAAACCACAGTGTGTTTGTCAGCGTTGATGGAATCAGCTCCAAGCTTTCTGCTCGGGCTCAGCGCACACAGGTGAGGGCTGTGCTGCAAGCACGCCGCTGTTTGACACGGAAGCCTCGAGAGGAACTTTCACAGACTGTGGCCGTGACTCATGTTTCTGACACAGCTCGTGGTGGCGACACATTAACAGTTTCTTGAACGATCCTTCGTTCAGCTTTGGACCTCAGAGGTTTGTGCCAACAAGCTTCTCACACAGCGACTGGTCTGCTCAGTCCCAGTACAGATGTTGTCCTGGTCTGGACAGGTGGAGCGGGGACCGGTTACGTACCTGTGGTCTGTAGCTCTAAAACAAACAGCAGTGACCGTCGACCGGTGTCCTCCTGCACTGTGCACACAACAGACTCACAGTGACTGACGGTGACGCCCAGTCTAACCACTAGTTTCTGCCCAGCAGCTCCCAGTTCAGGTTTGTGCGTCCTTCTAGTTCCACAAACTGCGCCTGTGAGCCAGCCTGGTTTCCAGTCCGAGCCGAGCCTAAACCCGCACCGAGACCATTACCTACATGTTAGTGTACATTAGAGGAACAAACCTGAGGGCGGCCACTCACACAGCTCCACAGACTCACGAAACACAGCGACCAACACGGATTTCGCCAGTGCCTTTCAAAATAAAAGCCACACACTATGTGCGTCGATTTGCTGATTATACCAACCATGTGCTGTACATGTGCAACATTTAGCTCCTGGATAATAAGCTGAAGGGAACAGCGAATTTTTACAAAGTCAACGGTCAAAAGTTTTAGATCAGCCCAGTTCTTCCAGTTATTTATTGCAATTAGTCCTTCAGGTCCAATGAAGTCTGTCCTTGGAATGAAAGGGAAGAGGTGACCTACCAGCAGTTTAAAAAAAGTTACCCCAAAGTGAAAAATAATGTACATTTCAGATTTATACAAAAAGGCTTTTTCAGGGCACGCAGCGTGGGTCAACAACTTAAAGCTGCTCTGAGCAAGCCTTCCTACAGGTAATGATGGCCAAACGAAGCTTGTGTTAGAAACGGCTCATTATTCCAAGCGTTTCAGTCCTCTGGTGACATCTGGTGGCCAAAATTATGAAGCGCAGCTTGAGTTTAAAGCGCTCTTCTCTACAACACAGTGTGGAGTATGTGAGGCCCCGCCTCCACGTACTTATGCAGTTCATCACTGGACAGCTGTGTTTATAAATAATATGATATTAGGCCAATTTTCGTAGACATATTTTTGACCCGGGGGTAGAACTGATTGTGAACTGCAGGGGGTATGAAGTTGTAAAGTAACAACATGATGCATTTAAGGTCATCCTGTTTGGTTTTTATTTAAGCAGAGAATTGGTTCCACTGTGTGATGGCCCAGTCTGCTTTCTTGGAGATGATTTTTCCTGCCTCAGAGGAAAAATGCTCTCACATGGACAGAAGAGGCTGGAGTGCACAGGAACTGTAGAGATGCAGGTGTGCGCTCTTCCTGGTCCCACAGACTATCAGCTAAAGAGAATAAACACATTAAAGTGCTGCACATTTTGTAGAATAACATTAAGATTATTTTAAAAATAAAATGTTTTATTTTATTAAATTTAAAGAGTAAAGCGTGTAAAGAGTAAAGGTGGAGCGTGTGAGCAGCTTCAAGTTCCTGGGAGTCCACATCTCCGAGGATCTCACCTGGACGACCAACTGCTCCAAGCTGGTCAAGAAGGCTCACCAGCGCCTCTTCTTCTTGAGGACTCTGAGGAAGAACCACCTGTCCTCAGACATCCTGGTGAACTTCTATCGTTGCACCATCGAGAGCATCCTGACCAACTGTATAACAGTCTGGTACGGGAACTGCTCTGCCTCGGACCGGAAGGCGTTGCAGAGGGTCGTGAAAACTGCCCAGCGCATCGCCGGAGCACCACTTCCTGCCATAAAAGACATCTACAGGAAGCGGTGTCTGAAAAGGGCTGGGAAAATCATCAGAGACCCCAGTCACCCATCACATGGACTCTTCACCCTCCTGCCCTCTGGGAGGCGCTACAGGAGCCTCCGGACTAAGACCACCAGGTACCGGAACAGCTTCTTCCCCACAGCTGTCAGACTCCTGAACTCTGCCTCCTGACATCTGACCCACGTTAAACTCATGGACTGAACATACACACACCCACAATGGACAACTGTACCCTCAAACACAATAATAACATGGACTGAACCACCACTCACAACCACTAGCACTTTATATAGCCTCTGTAGAAACTATCTACACCCTCACTTATCTTAACTGCACTACTGTATAGCTCTGTGTAAATAATCATTCTGTACATTCGATAATCTTTAATCCTACAACTGTTTACAACTTGCATAGTTCCCATTTCTGTATAGCTGTATATCTCAGATTCTGTAAAGTTATTTATTTCATATTCTGTATAGTTTTTCATATTTATATCCTGTTCATAGCCTGTACATAGCTTGTACTCACTACAGCCTGTACATACTTATAGTTATAGAATATTCCCAACATACTTCATACCGTGTACATTATAACATACCATAATAGACCCATTTCTGTAATATACTCACATATCTATATTATTGCTAATATATATTGTAATATATCTATATCACTAAAGCACTTCTGGATGGATGCAAACTGCATTTCGTTGCCCTGTACCTGTGCATGTGCAATGACAATAAAGTTGAATTCTATTCTATTCTATTCTAAAATGGAAGTCTTTCTAAAGTTATTTAATGACATTATGAAAAGCAGATTTGTTTTGTTAAAACATTTAAAGTTTCTCATGTTCTCAGAGAAAATAAACGCGCACAAAACAAAAGCAAACAACAAGAACACAGACTTAGCAGACTTAGCTTTTCGTGGAGATCATTTCTCCTGCCTTAAGGAAAATCCCTTCACATGGCCCAGAGGAGGCTGGAGTGCAGAGAAACTGGTAGAGATGCAGGTATACAGTCTACCTGGGCCCCACCAACTATCAGCTAAAGAGAATAGATTACATTGCTGCACATTTGGCAGACTAACATTTTATAAGATAAGATAAGATAAGATAACCTTTATTAGTCCCACATGTGGGAAATTTGTTTTGTCACAGCAGGAAGTGGACAGTGCAAAAGTTATGAGGCAAAAATTAGAATACAATAAGAATAAATACAGTACACAACTGTACAGAATAGAATAAAATACTATATACAGTAGAATAAAATAAAATAAATATACAATAAGATAAAAATAGAATACGAATGCTATATACAACTGAGTAAAAATACAACGATGACAGAAAGGATTATTGCACTTAGTATTATTGCATATGTATGGATGTGTGTGTTTGTTCAGTTAAAGTCTTTATTATGGAGTCTGACAGCAGTGGGGAGGAAAGACCTGCGAAATCTCTCCGTCCCACACCGTGGGTGCCGCAGTCTCCCACTGAAGGAGCTGCTCAGTGCTGTCACAGTCTGCTGCATGGGGTGGGAGATGTTGTCCAACAGGGATGACAGCTTAGCCGCCGTTCTCCTGTCACTCACCACCTCCATTGGGTCCAGAGGGCATCCTAGAACAGAGCTGGCCCTTCGGATCACCCTGTTCAGTCTCTTCCTGTCCCCAGCAGAGATGCTGCCGCCCCAGCAGACCACGCCATAAAAGATAGCAGAAGCCACCACAGAGTCATAGAAGGTCTTCAGGAGTGGGCCCTCCACCCCAAACGACCTGAGTCTCCGCAGCAGGTACAGCCTGCTCTGCCCTTTCCTGTAGAGGGCGTCTGAGTTATGAGTCCAGTCCAGTCTATTGTTCAGATGAACACCAAGGTACCTGTAGCTGTCCACAGCCTCAATGTCCATACCTTGGATGTTCAGTGGTTGCAGTGGAGAATGCTTGTGCCTGCGGAAGTCTACCACCAGTTCCTTGGTTTTACTGGCGTTGATCTGGAGGTAGTTCAGCTGGCACCAGTCCACAAAGTCTTGGGTCAGACCTCTGTACTCCTTGTCGTCCCCATCAGTGATGAGGCCGACTATTGCAGAGTCATCAGAGAACTTCTGCAGGAAGCACTGGGTGGAATTGTGGGAGAAGTCTGCAGTGTAGATGGTGAAGAGGAACGGAGCCAGAACCGTTCCCTGTGGGGCCCCCGTACTGCAGACGACCCTGTCCGACACACAGCCCTGAGTCCTCAGATTAATTTTCAGATTAATTAAACAATAAAATATATAATGTTATAACATTACATGTAAAGAGTCAAGTGGAAGTTTTTCTAAAGTTATTTAATTATATTTATATTATCATTCGCTTCCTTATAAACCATTGAATCAGACACGAAGCAGTTAGGCTCTAACTGAAGCTTCGGACGTCACCGGTCACGTGACTCTGGCCAAACGAATCAAGCTTCGACACAGAGCTTCTGAAGCAGTGTGTTCATTTTTTTGACACACGCACTGAAGCGTCAGCTTCAAGCGAGCCATCACTATTGTAAGGAGAGCTGTATGGCAAATAAATACTTCCTGTTCCACTACACTTGCCTTGGTCCATCTCACTGTGTTTCCAGCCCTGTTACAGTCGGTCTGTCCTACAGAGAAACTGCAAAGAAAGTCAAAGTGTCAGTGAGTCCAGTTTCCTTCAGCATCAAAGGCTCAGAAACTGTGACAGGAAGACGTCTGCTGACCCAAAGACACGACTGAATCAGAGGACAAGTTTCTGAGAGGTAACAGCTGATGGCGGCTCACAGGACAGCAGCTTCAAGCAGCTTCATAGTGGTCGTAGTGAGAAAGTCTCAGTTCCAGCTGTGAAGAGAAACGTTGAGCTGCAGGTTTGACAGGACGAGTTGCAGAAAGAAAGCCAGACGTCAGAATAAGACAGAGGTTTGTCTGGGCCATGAAACACCGACACGGGACGACTGAAGACTGGAAGAAGGTATTATGGACTGATGGATCATCACGCAGGATCTTTGTACGGCGTTGAGTAGGTAAAGGACAGTTCCACAGTGTGTGGCATCAACTGTCAAACATGCAGGAGGAAGTGTGATGGTCTGGGGCTGTTTGCTGGATCCAGGGTCGGTGACTCGTACAGAGTGAGAGGCTCCCTGAACCAAAACCGCTACCACAGCATCCTGCAGCTCCCTCTGGGGTCAGGGGTTCATCCTACAGCAAGATAATGGCCCAAAACACGAGTTCAAGCTATGCCAGAACTACCTCAGGAAAATAGAACAAGGGAGTGTGCAGCACAGTCTCCAGACTGAAACCCCATCGAGCTGGTTTGAACTGGACAGAAGAGTGAAAGCAAAGCAGCTACAAGCTCCACATTCATGGGAACTTCTGCTACAGATTCGATTTCTACTGTAGAAAGAAGCCACGAGTCAGACGTTTAGAATACACTTTGGTCTATAAATTGATTCCATGATTTCTTCTTTAACTCCAGTTTCTTATTTGTATATGCTTTTATTTCAGAGTGCAACGAAACATTAAACGGCATAATTTTCCATAAAAGACTTTAAAACCTGGGATGTTCTTGGCAGCGTATTTGGGCATTTATTTTGATGTGCGTTTCAGTAGAAGGACTAGATGTTACAATCCCTGATTATGCACTGCTTTAAATTGAGAAAGGTTTGAGGGACGGCTGTTATGAGGAAAGCCCAGAAACTTTGCTAGCAGCACATCGTCGTGTGCCTCAACTGTCGGTCTCTTACCCAGGCTAATCTGCTATTTTTCCTTCCTTGGTTAGGTTTAGGGATTAGAGATCTGATCTAAATTATCGTATTAAATTTGGGACACATCATCAGTAGTGGACCTTGGATTCATCGGGTGTTTCAGCCATTATCACCAGACACCCTCATCCAAGGAGGCCCTGGAGTGTGTCTGGTTTATGTTAAATTGTTATTTCTCTCCTTTCTTCTGTTTACAGTTGATTTTCTATCTATTCACTGCAACTGAGAAATAATACTTACCTCTTTAGCATTTATGGAGCCTCACTTCTTCAAAGGGACAGAAAAGGTGATCGAGAGAAGTAAGACAAAGGGGACACGATAGGAGAGAGCAGGAAACAGTGCACTGTTTGGTGTTATGAAGCAGGTCACACAAACAGGAAGGAGCAGATTTATGGACACTTGTATGTGAGAAGCAAGATTTTAAAGTAAGAGTAAAATCACAATCCTTGCTGTAGATTTCAGGTCAGCGCTGCCACTTTTAATACTGTTGTGACTTCTATGAGCATTTGTGTCTTTAGCATTTTGTCAGAACGACAATTTTAACAGGATCTTTAGATATCTGAAAGCAACGTGCCGTGATAAATCCACTGAATTACCCGCTGTTTTTTCTTAGCTCCCCACTGTGTGCTGTGAGTTTCCTCAGACTGCTAAACTCCCTTTGCTTGTGAGCTTCATTCAGGATGTATTTGTTCTGTTTAGGATGTGGAAGACTGACTTCTTCAGCCTGAGCCTGGTGTGATTTACCTTGATAAAATGGTATGTTCAACTACAGAAGATAATCATGCAAACCCACCAAATGTGTCATTTGTGGTTGTTCTCCAAGTATTCAGAACGCCCTCGGCCAGAGGCCATGTCCTAACATGAGCATAAACAGTCACTGAACAGGAAAACCACTCATTTGCTTTTCGATGTGGAAGGAAAAGTATGTCCACACGTTTAACATAGAACAGCAACCCAACGAAACGTGTTGGGTACTGACATGCTTCAGGACGTAGCCTTAGCTTGGAATTTACATATGAACAGCTTGATAACCTTAATGAGAAAGAAAGAATAAACAAAGTGTTGAGAAAAGCAGCCTTTATTCAGAATAAAGATGTAGATGAAGTGTGGGTGCAGCTCCATGAAACACCCGGACGCTGTTACTGACTGAAAGAAAATCAGGAGTTTTGAGAAGATGCTGATTTAGATCCCAGACACACACAGACACACACAGACACACACAGACTTCACAGGCAACTGACTGCTGGCAGCGCATCGCTCACACAAACACACAACAGATGTATGAGGTCTGCAGTCCTACACAGCTCCATGCAGGTACAGTGCCAGGAACTTGCTGAACGCCTCAGGCTTGTATCCGGCCAGACCAGCTGGTATCTGTGGAGACACAAAGCAACCAATCAGAACCATTACATTTTCACTGTGGCTCCTCCCATCACACAGTCAAAAGGAAGCATGTGCAATACGTCTGTAACAGTTTCCACCAGTCTGTTTAACTATGCATCAAAAATGTTGCAGCTAAAAATTAACTGTGCTCTGCAGTAACTGCAGAGCGCAGTAACTGCAGAGCACAGTAACTGCAGAGCACAGTAACTGCAGAGCACAGTAACTGCAGAGCACAGTTACTGCAGAGCGCAGTTACTGCAGAGCGCAGTTACTGCAGAGCGCAGTTACTGCAGTTACTGTGCTCTGCAGTTACTGTGCTCTGCAGTTACTGTGCTCTGCAGTAACTGCAGAGCACAGTAACTGCAGAGCACAGTAACTGCAGAGCACAGTTACTGCAGAGCACAGTAACTGCAGAGCGCAGTAACTGCAGAGCACAGTAACTGCAGAGCGCAGTAACTGCGCCGTTAGAGTACAGCTTCCTGCACACTGACACAGGAAGGCTGACAGCTACACAGATAAGTAAAGTTAGTGAAAGCCACGCCTCCCCTCAAACAGAAACTGTACCTTGACTTGCTTCTTTTTAATGAGCGGTCGAACTTTTGCAAAATCATACAGCTCAACGTCTTCTTCCAGCCACATCTGCAAACAGACAAATGGAACAGCTAAAACAGACTGCTGGGGTTTAACTTGGGACTCATTAGCTGGAGGACAAAGAACAACTTGTTGACACATCCAGCAGTCTGCTCTTATGTTTGTGGCCTAAACTGGGCTGGTAAGTTGTGGAGTTATTACAAACCCTCAATAACACAAGGAAGCACCAAGACATACATAGCATTTACATACTGGCGAGGAGTGAGCCGTGCCTTTGTGCCACACTGACAGGTTTGGAGTGATACTTAGCACAACATAGCACGAGCTGTAAGAAGGAAATCATGGTGAACAATACAGCGAGCACTGAATCTGTAGTCAAATCCTTGAATTGTAAATGCACTGCATTTACAGCAGTGATATTTCCCTACTCATCAGGGCGTGATGTCAGCATCCTGTACTTTCTTTTTCCAAGGCTGAATGATTTCACAGCATAAATAATCCACACAGGTTAACACGCTTAGATCTGACTGGATGCTGGCAGATTATTCTCCGCTCTTCTTTGCTGAGTTGTTCATTTGAAGTGGCTGGTTTGAAAGCTTCACTCTGATTTTTCTCCACGTGAAAACAAAACAAACCATGAAGAAAAGCTCCAAGTTTCCAAAGTGATCAACTGATTTGAAGCAGAGAGCACACAGTGTGAGGACACACGCAGGTCCCTGGGCTGTGTCCTCTGATGGGGGGAGGCGGTCTGGGTCTTCATCCAGCTCATCTGAATAACTTAAACTGTTTGAACTGATGATCGTGGAAACTGCAACATGACACCTTCTGACCAGTACTGGGCAGTAACTGAGTACTATCAAAGGAATCCTTTGTATGCAACAGTGTAAATGGACACTACACCTGACACGCCTCCATGATCACTTATGACAGGTTAATAGGTTTTAGCCTTGATGCCGCAGAGCCATCAGCACCACTGATATGTTGGAATCTGCACATATATGTTTAGAGAAAACACATTTTACACACAGTTGTTGTTTTTTTAAAGTCATTAAAGACGTGCTGTAGCCTCGTCCCAGAGAAACACGAGTGCGTGCAGGCTTCTGACCACACCCCTACAGCCCAGGATTCCTCACATACAGCTCACCTGGTTTTTAATTCCATCGTCTCCTGAGAGGTCCGTGGTATTCAGCTGGAAAACCATGAACTGGAAAATCCTGCCATTGGTCCCGACTGACTGCACGGTCACAGGACGGTCTAAGAGTCGCTGTGGACGAGTCTGACACACATGAAGAGGGATAATTAAGAAACACAACACTGTTCAAACTGAGGTACAGTGTTGCTGTTCGTTTGCACGCATGCTTACCCCGTAGAGCTTGTGTGCACGGGCCAGCGCGTTTCCAAAGGTAAACATGATCATCTTGGTTCTAAACTGCTCTGGGCGGAGCTTACAACGAGGATCAGCTGACTCCAGGAAGTACAGCGTGTGGGCGTGAGGGTAAGGGTAGTCATCTCTGAAACCTGAGTGGACGTGACAGACTTCTGTCACTGAGCGTGAGGAGCAGACACAAGCACACCTGGACCATGACCTGCGTTACAGAAAGGACGACAGCTGGCTAACCTCTCACCTGTGTGGTTTACCTCCTCTTTGTACACGTGCACTTTCTGGAGGTCGATAGTCGGGGAGACGGGATAGAAGGCGTCCAGGACGTGATCCGCTGTGTCGGCCACCTCCTGTTTACCAGACATCTGTGGGAGAGGATCCGTGCTGTTCAGCAGTAAACCGTTCTGACCTCTTATCTGGAGGAGATCCTCACCTGACACGCAAACACGTTGGATCGTATTAGTCACGACTCGCAGTCAAAGCGATCCTGCTGAGCACGAGGGTACGATACCTCTTTTCCACGTGGTTGCCAGCGAGTAGTTCTCTGCAAGCATCCTCCTCCCGAGGGCCGGGTGGCTGCACTGCAGCGTCGCACACAGGTGCAGCAGGTTGAGCAGCAGAGTGTTGCTGAGGAACAAGCAACAAAGGGACAGTTAGTTTATACCGTTCTGTTTCACATTTAAATAAAAGAAATAATATGAGCATTATCATGACTCCGCCTATCATTACTGCTGCTGTGTGGAACGTCTGGAAACAGTCTCTGATGAACGTTAAGCTCATGAAGGGACAGGTCACTGCGTTCATGCGTTAACTCCACTGCACCAAAGCATAGATACGAGCTGTAATGCAGCTCTAATGTTCAGTCCAGTGGTTCTTAAGCTTGTTGGAGGAGCGAGCCCCACCAGTTTCATATGCGCATTCACTGAAGCCCTCTTTAGTGAAAAATAAAATGTGATTTTTTTCAAATTCAAGACATAGATATGTTTTTTTACTGGTGCACAAAATGAGCTGTGCATGTCATGGTGGAGGCTCTGCCCAACCCCTGAGACCCCTAGGGTTCGACTGAACCCAGGTTAAGAACCACTGGTTCAGTCTTTGTTATGTGGTGTGCCGCAGACAAAAGCCTGATCCTTTGACTCTGTGGCTTGTTTGGAGCAGCTGTCAGCATGTTTGCTTCTCATTCATAAACTCTCTGCATGCGCCGTCACAGGTTTGTGTTGGTGTCTGTCGGGGACCAGCTTGTTTTCTGAACACACAGAGGCAGCCCCTCGTTTCCAAACAACCCCTCAGGTTGTTTTGGCTGGTCCCACGGTGGTGCCATGGGGACAAAACCATCAACTAAAGCAATGAAAAAATATTGCAGTAAACAGTACACGTGTCACAGCCCTAAACAGACTGTATTCAAATGATGTCAGATCTTCCTTACAAACAGTGGTGAATCATGGGTTTGCAAACACACATCCACATGTGTAGAAGCAGTTATTCCTGTTATCAGAATACTTTATGAATCCCTGAGGAAAGGTTGCATCGAGTCGAGTGTGTCTGTGGAAGTCCACACTGCAGGGACTGATTCTTATAGAGCGCTTTTCTATAACCACATCCCAATCACACCCGAGCACTTTGTCTATACTAACTACATCCACACACATTCATACTCTGATGGACGCATCGGAGAGCATCCATGGGGTCCAAGGACACTGTAGACTGGAGGAGCCAGGGATCGAACCACCAGCTTTCGGTCAGTAGTGACCTGCTCTGCCTCCTGAACCTCAGCCACCCCACATGTGTAAGTATAGATGTCACCCAACCTGTATTTCTCTTTACGCGGTCGATCCTCTGTCGTGTCCCAGAAGCGTGCGTGTTTGATGGCATTCTGCACACGCTCATCCTGATCTGGGATCTGGTTTTCAGGGTTCTCTGCGAGGGAGAGGAGCTGTGCAGGGAGACCTGGGATCACCTGGGTTTTGGTCAGCCAGGCAGCCTGACGCACACCTGAGACCGACAGGCAAAAGTTTATATAAATAAAAGTGAAGATTTCAGATAAAAGCTTTTTAAAATGAATCAAATCTGCGTGATCACGTGGGTCTACGTTTAGCTACAAAGACTTTCAAAATAAACCTCTCTCAGAGTAAAGCTCCTTTTGCGCCTGTTTATTAAAGTCTTGATTATGTTGCACATAAACAAGCATCATATGAGTGGTTTCTGATGAGGCCTGTCAGTCAGCCGAGCGTCCCTTGCACTCCCGTGGACTAATAATGCTCATGTGTGTCTAATGAACCCCGGGCAGCGACCACCGGGCAGCGGCGTGCTCAGCGTGACACAGCCGTTACCTTCCAGCGCGCTGGTCCTCTGGTTGAACATATAACACGGCTTGTCCTTGTACAGCCGCATCTCGTGGGCAGGGGGAGACTTGTAATATCGCGGGTCCTTGTAGTCCCTCTCCCAGTGATGGGGAGCAGGTTTCGCCAGCCCCGGGACATAGTGCATCCTCTCTCCGTATGTGACCATCTCCAGTCCTGGGATTTCGACCCTCTCCCTAGGTTTCCGCGGAGGGGGGACCTTGGCTGTAAGGCAGCGGCCGACAGTGAGGTGTCTCCGGGCCCCTCCATGTGCCGACAACCGCTTCAAATCCGTCAAAAAGGCGGCGTGAGAGAAGAGCGGAGCCGCCGTTTTTAAACGCTGAGCCGTTTCAGGAAACATTTCTCCTCCCGCTGTTCTTCTCGTTGAGCCTTTAACAACAAACTCCGACCTGAATCACTGCTTGTCTGTAACCGTGCTGTGGGACAGCGCCATGACACTTCTTCTTCTTCTTCTTTTAATTTGTGTTGAGCTGTAAGCGGGGGAGCATAGCGCCGCCTGCTGTTACCTGTTTATAATCTTAATCCCGCATTTTGGAGATTATGAAGCCGTTATTTTAAAACAGCATTGTGATTTCTGTATATGTTGAAACAGGCCGTTCCTGTATCTGATGGCCGCTGACTTCTTCTCTGACTGTTTGGCAGTAAAAGTGCAAAGTCAGCTACTCGTGACAGGATAAAGAGACTGGCGAAAAGACGGATGCAGTTCGGGACCATAGTAGATGACGTGCTCCACCACCTGAGCCAGCCCGTCACGTCTTTCTCAGCTTGGTTACTACAATACTTGAGAGGAGCTTCCATGTTATGGAGAGGCAGGTAATTAGCCGGGAGTTTAAGGGTGTTGTCCCATTGTAGGGATTGTTTGCATTCAGAACTGGTCTATTCAATTCAGTTTTATTTATACAGCACCAAATCACAACAACAGTCGCCTCAAGGCGCTTTGTTTTATAAGGCAGACCCTATACATACAGAGAGTAACCCAACAATCATATGAGCAATGACTTTGGCGACAGTGGGAAGCAGTAGCGGTTTTAGATACGGGCGGCATCGTAGTGGGGGGCGGATCACGGCCAGCGCATAGTGGGAATGTCACAGGCACCGATCGGTTTTCTATCGGCCGTTTGCTGGGAGTAAGGGCGCCCTCCGCCTGCGAGCTGCGCCTGCTGCTGGCGGCACAGGGAGGAGAGGGCGGGGCGGCGGGGAGTCTCTGGCTGGAGCAGCGTCTAATAACCAACTCGCAGAATAAAACAAAATAAAAACAAAGCAACAAACACGAGAACACCAGACATCATGATACAGACTTATAATTCGCACCGATGTTTTTTCGAAATTCTGTACGCGAAAAGTGAGCGCGAGAGCCCTCGGTGCGCCTGCGCGCTGCTGAAGTCAACGACGAGGCTCCAGCTACAGCAGTGCAAGTAAACAAACAATAAATATACACTTTAGGACTCGGGGTCTGTGACACAGGACCCACACACACACGGGTTCTGCTTAGTGTCTTTTTATTTTGGAAATAATCTGCGGTTTTTTGGCAGCCGCCTCGGACGCAGCCACTCCCTCTCTCTGCCAGCATCATCTGCTCCATCTCACTGTGGGCACACAAAAAGACATCTCCCTCATTAACACTGTCCCCTACACCTGTTGCCTCCCCGCCTCCGTGCCGCCCAGGGAGCTCAGTGTGTCACCCCTCCTCTGCAGCAGGCCAGCAAACCACGCCCCTGCCACAGCTTCCCCACCGCCCCACCGAGGCCGGGGACCAGGGATAAAGGGATCAATAACAATTTAAAATTTATAATTTACAGTTTGATGATTTAAAGTCACACACACAACCCGTCGAAAGGGGAGGGGGGCCGGCTGCTTCCAAATAGAGCACATTTCATTCATAATGATGTAAATTATGTATTCATGATTTGAATCCTGGGTTGTGCGAAATCCCAGAAATACACCTTAGACAAAGTGAATCTGTGAACTAAGGTGTAGGTGTGTTAGGTTATGTTGTGGTGATCCTTGAGTTGGGGGATTTGTGTTCATACTGGAGTGCAAAATTAAAACCAATGGAAGATGGACAAGAAAAGTTCAAAGCCATCAGGTGCTCAGCTTAGAAAAAAGATAAAAGAAGAGGAGGAGAAACAAAAGATGCAGGTAAGCAGATGTGTGATTGGATCATGGCAGGTCATCCTGAACCAATCAGAATCAGAATACTTTATTAATCCCTAAGGAAATGATGTGGGTTACAGTCGCTCCAAGAAGAAATGGTAAACATAGCAACAGTAACAGACTAAACTCCAAACATTATGTTACAGATTTTAATATAATATTAATTAGTCGTTGTCAATTGTTGATTTGTCCTGTTCTCCTTGTATGATGAATTATGATGGCTGTTTGGTAGCTGTTTGCATACAATGCATACTCTCTCTCTTCATATGGGGGGGGGGCAGAGGGAGTGTTCGCCCGAGGCCCCAAACAGGCAAAGACCGCCACTGGTGGGAAGGAAAACTCCTTTTTAACAGGAAGAAACCTCTGGCAGGACCAGGCTCAGGGAGGGGCGGGGCCATGTTAGCTAGCTCTGAGTACCTGCTGTTAGCAGCACCCATATTTGTGCAGCCTGATCACTGAGGGCCATTGGCCTCTTCAGCCAGTAGGCACAGATAATGTCAGGTCTTGGCACCGTCCAACTCCTCATTCTGAAGACACATTATTAGATGTCTGCCTTTGAGATGTTGACTGGGTCTTGCTCTGTGAGATTGTCGTGGTCTTCGGTTCACCGGCTACCTTATGTGACGCTGCTTTCTCCACGATGTTCTTTCAGTATTGCTCAGTTTCAGCTGGGTCTGTCTTTGTGCTATTTCCCCTCACAGCATGGAGCTCTGGAGAACAAGCCATTTTTTTCTGAACCTCTTCTTTCCTACTAGATCTCTTCAGTGTACTGGGCCGAGCTGTGAGCCATCTTGTAGTGCTTCTTTTTCACCCAGGATATGTTTCTCATGGTGTCTATCTGCACTGCTGTTCACTGACTTCACTGATTTTGGCTTCCTGCCTTCTCCTCTGTGTGGAGCTTACTCTTTACAGTCTTAAACCCAAGTGCTTTTAGTATTACTGTGGCATTTGCATATATGACCTCATTGTTTTTAGTGATACTGGCAGTGGGGATCATGTGTAGAGCACATCTGCAACCATCCTCTGACGAGACGTTTTCAGTGAGCCAGTGGAGTCGTGTGTTTGGTCGGTGGGTACTGTGATTGCAGCCGGTCCCCAGCTCTCTGTAAACGGCCATTGATCAGTGGTTATAATAATTAAGGACCAGTAAACTGAACTCACAGTCCATTCTTAGTAATGGTGCTAGTTTTGACCAGTATCCAGATGTACTGTTTAAAGGCTTCAGTCAGACTCAGGAGGTCACATGTATGGATGAGGACATGTGACCTCCACTGAAAACCCAGCAGAACCAACTCTCTGGGAGGTCCTTGTGAGTTTACACGACTCAGTAATGCACTACAACATTGTTATTGTTAATTGTGATTCATTACCCTGTTAATCACTGAGCTGAGCTAAAGTAAATCAATAATAAAAGATAAATAATATAAATATTAGAATAAAACCCCAGAGAGTAAATTTGACACCCCTACCGGTTAGGAAGGAACAAGCCCCGCCTTCCCCTGCTCCGTACCGTTGTTGTGCCAAAACCTGATTTCCAATGTTTCCCTGTGTGTTTTATGTGTAACATCATTACGTATGTTGCTAAATAGACTTTGGTGAACAGGTATTACAAAGGGGTTATATATAAAATTAAAAAATTACCTGTTTCTCAAGTATCTTTGTAACTGTGTTATTGTACTTACATTATAATCAGCCAGCTCCCTTTTGTCCACTTAAAATATGTTTACAGAACTATTTTTGCATTTGTTGCACAGGACCAGCTTGTTGCTGGAAAATAACTATAAACCTGAGAAACTGAGCAGATATCCATACCGGAGATCTGCATGGACCTTGGAGAAACGGACCTGATTTGTTGTGAACACTTTGGAACCATCGTGATCTGCACGGGCGCGGAGGAAGCGGACAATATCCTCTCTGAGAGTTGAACATTAGACGCGCGCTGGCTTTTTTTTTTGTGGGATCGTGCGACCTGACGAGGAAGATGGCGAGCCGTTCCCTTTGAACCGAACCACAGCCATTCCGAGTTGGCCCAGAAGGGCAGGTTGCTCTTCTCTCACGAAGAATTGCAGCAGAGCGGTTGGACAAAATCACTGAACACTGACTATTAAGCCGGCAAGACTGACATATCTGAGCTCAGATAGGATTCTGGTTACTATTATTATTGCTGTTGTTGTATCTTATTTAATGTTTCATTCCTGTTTATGAAGTGCTGTTTAATTGTTGCTATATAATTCAGTACAATTCAAAGCAACTTTACCTGTGGCTCCACTCATTCTTCTGCACGCCACTCACCATGACCCTCCTGCGAGTCGAGCTATTGGCCCATTCTCTCCATCCCACTTTAACTTCCCCTACCCTGTCCTGTACTTGGCTACTCTTGCCTGGATGGTTGAGCAGTACATATGATAATACAGATAAACCTGGACGATATTCCAAACTGTCATCATCTCTGTCAGCCGGGATCAGGAACACCGTTACATTACTGTTATTTTAGGCCCTGTGCTATGATCTTACTAAAGCTATGTTTAAACAAGCTCTCTCTAAATTTTTTTCCAAAATAATATCTAAAACTGTACACTGAGCACACAAGACCATTTTTTTATTTGTTGCATTTATTTAGCAGCATGACAGTGAAGAGAACAGAAGAAAGCTGGGACAAAGAGGAGCAGCGAGCAGCTCAGGGCCTCTGCATCATTAACCTTTCAGGATGTAGATCACAACAGTGACCTAAACCAGTGCCCCATGTTCATCTAGCCCTCTCTATGTGCAGACAATAATACTGAGGAATACTATCATGTTCCCGTCCATCCACTCAAGGAGTCGACATAATCTGGTGTTGGTTATGCAGCCTCAGAGCAAACTATTGGAGAGTTAATAAGGGAATTATTTACTGTTTTAATGTCTCGAGTTGTTTTAAAAACACCTTTGTCATGTTTTCATTATTTTAAGCAAATCATGATGAAAATAATTAGCAAAATCATGGATCCTGGTGTTAATTTAAAGAGCAAAGCTTCAGCAAATCAGACACCACAAATAAACAAATTTACTGCAAATGAGTGAGCCCCAGTATAAACTGATTGTTCCTTGCAGTGGGTATTTAGTCAAATGTGTGTGTGCATGCGTGTTAATTGCGGACTAAATAATGCAGAGCTTAAATTTAAAAGAAGACAGAATAAAAGAGGCTACATCTTAAAACTGAATAATACAAACAAAGCAATGCTGAGAGGAGATATGGGTGTCCGTCTGATCTCATTCTGTCTTGTGTTTTACAGCCAGCGAGGCCAGGCTCAGGAGCAGGATGGTAGTTTTTCCCAGAAGCACCCAGAACCACAGCTGACCCTTCAGACCTGCATGGACACAGATGAATGTACACTGGGTTACATAAAATCCCTCAGAAGCTAAAGAGCGCACGCAGAGACGAGCCGCATTTAGAGGGGAGCGATAGATTAGCATGTATAGCACACAGACATGAAGGAAACATTTGACTTTCTCCTCATCTCTCAGTCTGAGTGTGTTTTCCTGTGCAGGGGTTGGAATGGATAGTGAAGTGTGAACCCCCAGGGAGGGAGAGGGGGAAAAGCCAACACATACTGGGAGAGAAGTCTGAGCCTCTGCACTGCTCTTTGGAAACTGTAAAAAACTGAAAGACTGAAAAAATCAGCACTAAAAATAAAGAAACAGCAGCTACTGTGGAAATCCTGCTCTGTGTGAGACTTCCAATCACACGTTATAACATATTAGTCCTGACTCTGATGAGCACAATCAGTGACATCAAACTGATAACGTGCTTGTGAGCGCTCACCTGCTGCATTGTGGGTCTGCTGGGTGCAGTTACACTTTGGGCTGCTGATGGTCAAGGAAGGTGGTTTTCCTGTGAAGTTATCTGGACAGAGGAGTGTTAATCAGACCAGGAATAAGTCATGATAGCCTAAAAACAGTAATACACACTGTTCACATGTTCCAAACTGGGTTTTCTGGAAAGCTGGAATGTGAATGCACTTTCCTGGAAAACACTTTGGATTAACCTCTGTTGTTCTAAATGGGATCAATAAATAAATTCACCTTACAGTTCACACAAAAGTGTTATTACAGTCTGCCTTTTTCAATGATCATTTAATAAAATATTAATATTAATATAACATGCTTCAGTGGGCTGATCACTTTTTGGCACAACATGTGCTCAGACACAGAGAGAGACGGATGTGCACGGGACCAGCTTGTTGCTGGAAAATAACTATAAACTTGAGAAACTGAGCAGATATCCATACCGGAGAGCTGCATGGACCTTGGAGAAACGGACCTGATTTGTTGTGAACACTTTGGAACCATCGTGATCTGCACGGGCGCGGAGGAAGCGGACAATATCCTCTCTGAGAGTTGAACATTAGAAGCGTGCTGGCTTTTTTTGTGGGATCGTGAGACCTGGATCTCTTCCTGACGAGGAAGATGGCGAGCTGTTCCCTTTGAACCGAACCACAGCCATTCCGAGTTGGCCCAGAAGGGCAGGTTGCTCTTCTCTCACGAAGAATTGCAACAGAGCGGTTGGACAAAATCACACCCATCACAGACTTTTGACCTTTTGGATTTGACTTGACTGAACACTGACTATAAAGCCGGCAAGACTTATAGGGTTACCGGGGCCCCGCCCTGGAGCCAGGCCCAGGGAGGGTGCCCAAGGGCGAGTGTCTGGTGGCCGGGCCTTAGTCCATGGGGCCTGGCCGGGCACAGCCCGAAAAGAGGACATGGGCCCACACTCCTGCAGGCCCACCCACCCACAGAAGGCGCATTGGGTGCATTGGGTGCCGGACGGCGGCCAGGAGCGGAGGCCCTGGCGGACTGATCCCTGGCTACCAAGACTGGCAATAGGGACATGGAATGTCACCTCTCTGGTGGGGAAGGAGCCTGAGTTAGTGCGTGAGGTTGAGAGGTACCGGCTAGATATAGTCGGGCTCACCTCTACGCATGGCTTGGGCTCTGGAACCAGTCTCCTGGAGAGGGAATGGACTCTGTCTCAGTCTGGAGTTGCCCCTGGTGAGAGGCGGCGGGCTGGGGTGGGTATTCTAATATCCCTTCGGCTTGCTGCCTGTACGTTGGGGTTCTTCCCGGTGGATGAGAGGGTTTGTTCCCTGCACCTTAGGGTCGGGGAACAGGTCCCAACTGTCATCTGCCAAGTGGCAGTTCAGAGTACCCAGCCTTCTTAAAGACCCTGGGGGGGGGGGGGGGGGGGGGGTGGTGCTGGAAGGTGCTCCACCTGGAGACTCTGTTGTCCTGCTGGGAGACTTCAATGCTCACGTGGGTAACAACAGCGAGACCTGGAGGGGCGTGATTGGAAGGAACAACCTTCCTGATCTGAACCCGAGCGGTGCTCTGTTATTGGACTTCTGTGCTAATCACAGTTTGGCCATAACGAACACCTTGTTCGAACATAAGAGTGTCCATAAGTGCACGTGGCACCAGGACGCGCTAGGCCGCAGGTCGATGATCGATTTTGTAATCGTATCACCTGACCTGCGACCATATGTTCTGGACACTCGGGTAAAGAGAGGGGCTGAGCTGTCAATTGATCACCATCTGGTGGTGAGTTGGATCAGGTGGCGGGGGAGGACGCTGGACAGACCTGGTGCACCTAAACGCGTAGTGAGGGTGTGCTGGGAACGTCTAGCAGAGGCCCCAGTCCGCGAGATCTTCAACGCACACCTCCGGCAGAGCTTCAACAGCATTCCGAGGGAGACTGGGGACATTGAGTCCGAATGGACCATGTTCAGCATTTCCATTGCCGAAGCTGCTGCATTGAGCTGCGGCCGCAAGGTGGTTGGTGCCTGTCGTGGTGGGCACCAATAAATAAAAGTGTCATCTGGAAAATTCGACAATGAAATACAAGCCAATAAAGATGTGATAATAATAATAATTAGTCCTTACTTGCTATTTGAATACTAAAAGCAGGACTAATGGTATGGGGTGGGTAGGTCTTGCATTGGTATTGTCCAGTGTGTGCCTTTGTAAAAGACTGGACATTCAGGACCAGGGTCACATTGGGTAATGCAGAGGAAATGTTGACAAGAGACTCGTTGTTCTGGAAGATAAAACAGTTACAGCAGTTATGTTAACCTGACAAACATCACAGCCATGTGACAATGTTAGCCTATCATATGAATGCTTCAGACAATGAGGTAAACATAGCCATGTTAGTCAGCAGCTCATGCATCAAATTGCTATGAGTATTAGTATTTTAATACATGATATCAAAGTATAATACAGAGGTGTCCAACGCCAGGCCTGGAGGGCCGGTGTCCTGCAGGTTTCAGATGTGTCCTTGATCCAACACAGCTGATTTAAATGGCTAAATGACCTCCTCAACATGTCCTGAAGTTCTCCAGAGGCCTGGGAATGAAGTCATGTGATTCAGGTGTGCTGACCCAGGGTCAGATCTAAACCTGCAGGACACCGGGCCTCGAGGCCTGGAGTTGGACACCCCTAGTATAATACTAAATGTATACTAATATCTGAGACTTGTATACCTTCCACAGCTGTGCAACGTGGCTGTTTTTTAAACATATGAAAGTACAGTTCAGCCTGAAGGCTTCTCCAGGTGAGATCACCATGTCTCCAGAGGTATTCACTCCAGCTTGGTCGCAATCATCTACGAACAGAAAGACTGATTTTAAAAACCTACACCCAATTTTTTACATCCATGTTTAACTTTTACTCGTGTTTCATTTGTTCAGTACGTATTTGTCCTGCCAGTGAGCTTTCAGTTCCTCTGCTCTCAGAAGCAGGCTCCATATCTGTCCCAACAACTGCAGTTTACATGAAGGTACGACCCGAGGCCGACTATTGGACGAGCAGTAAAACACTGAAGCAGCAACACTCACAGTAAGAGAGAGAGAGAGTGTGTGTGTGTGTGTGTATGTGTGTGTGTGTGTCTGTGTGTGTGTGTGAATCAGCTTTGTCTGGGACATTTGTTTCACTGATAACTCTCAGAGATCAGATGAGTGTCGCCTCTTTTCTAAATGCAATCAGTTGTTGGTTCTGTGCCTCAGGCTCCTGTAAAGGACAAACTACAAGAGTGCAGCTTTTATAACACTGTCAGTGTACAATAGAAGAAGAAGAAAGTACACCGTCTGTCAGTTTTGTGGTTTTACAGGACGTAATAAAAATGTCACAGATTACACACTGAGTCGGGATTTTGCACAAAAACTAAAACACGATGTCACAAAGGAGTATTAGTGCCAATCACTTTAAAATAGCTTTATTTTTCAGTTTAATTTTTTTAAATAATAATAAAGTATTTGTCAGCTTCAGACTTTCAGAAACTCATAATACTGTAGCCACGCCCAGTGTCTCTGACCAAAGCCAGTTTGAGTTAGTAACTACAATGACATGGATACAGACTTAAACGAGTTGTAATTAAAATGTCTGTTATCATCATTGACTTTTGTGAAGTTGTCATTTAGCGGCTCACCTTCAGCTTCAGTCCAGCACAGCAAACTCACCACCAGAACCAACAGCTCTGCCTTCATCCTGCCTGTGTGTCCGTCACCTCACTGCCAGCATCTGGACACCTCTAGTTTCAGTGCTGGCTATATTTCACAGGAAATACGTGCGTATAAGGACTGGGAGATACAATCGGCTGACGTGAGTCCTCAAGCAGAAGGAGGCTGCGGTAGCCAGAGCAGGAACACTGATAACAGCACATAACAGCATCATTCGACCGTCTTTAATCTTCATACTTTGTTCAGAAGAAAAATCCCCACATGTGCTGTCGAGCACAAATACGGGATATTTGGTCGTTTCTGTGTTGACACCAACCGGACAAGGTCTCACTTGGAGATAACATCTGCCTGTCATCAGGAGCAACTGCTGAAATCTGCTTCTCACCTACAAAAACATCAAAAGAGCGTAGAGAAAGAAAGGAAGTACTCTGTAGCTAAAACTGGAGGCCTCTCACTGCTCAGTCACCGCACTTTGACCCTCATCAATATTGGATTTGTTTCCCTTCACTTTGTTGTCCACTGTCAAAGGAAAATTGTACATAGTGTGATCAGCTGCATGAATGTGTTTTATTGATCACTAAGCACTCCACATGTCTACATGACTTTTCACATAAACTCTTGTGTGATAAACTTATTTAGCAACTAACAGCTTCCTCTTTCCTGAGAACGTACACGTGTAGAGAAGGGGAACCTCAGCTCTAAGTTCTTGGAATAACTTAGTTACCTTTGTACACACACAAGCTTGTATAAATAAAGAACGCAGACAGTGACAGAGCGCCAGTCCGTGAGTGCCTCCTGCGAGGACGAGCGCTCTGGGACCGCCCTCGCGAGTAAAGACAACTGCAGTGTTTGTGTTTTCTAACTCAGGTGTCTCAGCTGAAGAACTGTGGGGCGATTCTTAGAAATCCCCTGTCGTCCACTAAACATTAAAATAGCTCCATAAAATATATTAATTAATTAATAGTATTAAATATATCAATTATATGTTTGCATATAATTGAATGACAGCTAAGCCAGAGTTTAATCAAAGATTTGTATCAGTGATGCTAAAAGAAAAACCCAGACTGTGTGTGACAATGCAGCTTGGACACAAAGCAGCCAAGAAACGACAACATCTCTGCTGTGCAAGTGTTTCTGATGGTTACCACGAGTGCCCCCACCAACCCCACTGACCCCTGCATCAACATTTAACCTAGCATGCTTTGAGTTTGCTGCTGCAAAGCTGATTGAAACCAAACCTGTTGCCTTCAGCTTTTTATTACATGTTGGTGGTTAAAGGCAGGCGGGCAGCGTGAACAGTTTGTGGATGCCATAACTCCATAGGAGCTTCAAACTGATACCATAGGTCTATCTATAAAAGTCTGAATCTTAGCAGACCTAAAGGTTAAAGGTCAGAGGTTCTGAAATCCTTGTGAATCGATAGCTCGAGAACAAGGCCATCTAGGAGCTTCAAATGACAAGAACCTGGCCTCAGAATGGGCCATTAGCCCCTCCCACCACCACCACAGAAATATACTGATTCCTTCTTTTCTTTTTTACCACCAGCAGCCTTAAATACATGCTGATCTTTTGTCAAATGCAGTTACCAACGTAAGTTTACAAATTCATATCTGTTGCATGGCCTAACTAACAGCAAATGTTAGTTTTGTTTTTTAAATGGTTAGTGTTCAGAATAAATTGTGTGCACCCCCCCACTCTCATTGGTCCTCTAGTCACATGACTAAGTAAGTTGTACCTTGAAGTACCAGAGTAAATACTTCATGAACCTTTCTTTCCTCATGTTTCAGAAGGGTTTAACATGCCATGACGTTGCCCTAATTTGTAGTATAAACTGATATGTTTCCACCCTGTTACTGTCCAAAGGTGGACACACAGTAGCAGCCACATTTGTCACTGATGTGATGATGTCATTGATCCAAAGCATGCATCTCTCAGTGCATTTGTATAATATCCATATTTCATTACGTAAGAAGTCACTTAGATGAGTGATTACACATTTACTATTAAAGCTGCAGACAGATGAATCCTTTCTGGAACCTTCCAGTCTCTCAGCTTTTTGTCACAACACGTTATTTGCAGGTTGACTTTCCAGCTGTTTACTTACATTCAGACAACTATTTGTATTGCAAATATTCTACAATTGCATGTTTACGTATGCAAATGTAGCATTAGCCTATTAACTTTGTGCTAATTTGCTTAAATATTTAGAAACATCTGGATTTTTTAAAATGTTATTCTATAAATTAATGAAAAAATGGTTATTAAATGTTATACGAAGAGGAATAAAGCTGCAGTTTGGTTCATGTAAGAATCACTGAGGGGACGATTCCACAGGAAAGTTGTGGGCAGAGGTTTTCATCGTGGACATGAATGTCATAGAAACTTTTAATGATTGCTTTGAACTGATGTACAGCGTACAATTTAAAAAGCATGTGTTAGGTGCACAAGTTTGAATTTATTTTGGATTTTCTACACAGGCTCATATGGATACAGCCACACTAATATATGGTTAAATGTCCCTTAGCATGTTGCACCTCAGCCAAATGCTTTGGTAGCCATCAGCGAGCTCCTGGTATATTTCTGGTTGGATGTTTGAGCACTGTTCTTGTTACCGTGTTAGATCACATGACTGTGCCAAAGGCGTAATTGTTGATTTGATGAAAAATTCGATTCCATGCACTTTGTGAAGTGTAACGGTACAGCCTCAGGGTCGATGCTAACAGCATGCTTGACAGTTGTGTTCTTATGTGTGGAGAAGTCATCTTTTGTCATCATGGCCAACTAGCTCAACATTTGATTAGAAACTGTCTCCAGAAGGCGTTCGGCATGTTCATGTGGGCACAAATTTCAGTCAAGCTTGAAAGTGTTGGAGCAGGGACAGCCTCCAAGAGACCTTCCCAAAGTATTTACATCTACAGTTTTCCTTCATTGAGTGCTTGAACCTTCTGATTGTTCAGCGAGTTCAGTTGTAGCCAATCATGATCACTGCTGTCAAATCAAAAGAGACCTCAGCACCACTCATTCAAAGATTTAGGGCAGTGTATAATGTATAGCATATACACTGGACCCTGTGTGGATTAGAGAACAAAATCAATCCAAATTTGTCAGTCGGGTTCTTGTTTTTACAATCATTATAATAACATAGCGTCATATTGATGCCTGTGATGATTTCTATCAACAACAGGTTGAAACAAACTAAACAAAAACCAGCTGTGCAAACAATAATAACGTTGTTGTAACCAGGCTGAGGGTTTTATGGAGCACGTGGGTGTATGTGAAATGTTTAATTTAAAGAGTGTGGACTGTGTGTTTAATGAGAAGGCTGATTGTTGTGTTTTTGTGCCATTTGTCTTTTTGTCTATATTTTGTCCACATACATTTGAGAAAAATATGCTGAACTGCACACAAAAACTTTCATACAGCTTTGCATAAAACACGGACGGTGAGAGTGTCAGAAAGTAGTGGTGAAAGTTAATATTTAAACTTTTCTGCACAAACTGAAGTGTGCGTGGCCCCCTCTCACGTACAGGCGCAGACACGCACAAGAAGCGTTGCTGTGGGTATTCTTCAAAGGGCCCTGCGCTGGTTCCCTTCGTTTACTGCGTAGCTCTCGTCTACATCCACGCAAATTGCGTTCAGGTTCACTGGCGAGCCTTTTCAGCTGGTTAGCCAAACATCCATAGAAAAGAGATGAGCAGGAAAGCGAGACGAAGAAAACGCGAACAGTTTATAACAAGTTAGAAAAACAGAGACCCAAGGTCAGCGTAGAAACATCGAGAGCGGGTACGTACGTGAGCTCTGTCTGTAAACGAGCTAACCGTGTTTGTGTATGAGCACAAATTCGGCGTTAGCCAACATTGGCTATTTAGCTGGCTGCTTATCATGCTAGCCAGCGTTAGCTTCTGACAGGCAGTGCTTAGCTGCGCTAGCCGAATCCTTTAAGTATTCACTGTCGTGTGATTACAGTGGGAGTCATTTTATATGGCTTTGTTCCGTTTACTGTAGCACTGTCTGCAGTTAGCCACTTTAAATTTGTTTCAATGAAGCTGACATTGTCAAGCTGCAGTCTATGGGCCAACCACACACAAACTAATGTGGCCTAAATCTAACTTCCTGCGCTACCTAGCTTGATTGAGAGTTGACGAACAGTAACACCATAATAATCCCCAGCTCTGGCTAGCAGCTAACGTCGTGTAATAAATGCAGGTGTTTAGTTATCAGACTACACAGTGGCTTCTCCCCGTCCTGAGACGTGCTACAGTCCGATCAGCTAACCGTTAGCAGAGCTTCTCAGGTCAGCCTAAAGCTTTCTGTCTGTAGCTGTAAAACGTTGACAGCCCGCGGAACCAGTGAACAAAGCTATGGTTTGCACTCCTTTAGCTTAGCTTTGAAGTATGTACTATTACAGAGACTCAGAAATGAGTAAGAACTGTGGAGTGTGGGTGGCGAGACGAGGCCACGGCGATGCATTTAGATATGCTGTGTTTCTCCTACAGACCTCATGAAGAAGTCATTTCTGTCTGCTAGCAGTTGGTTAAAATGAACGGAGTAATGTTTACAGCTGCACGACAGGCGCTCAGTAGGTTTTAATACGAGCTAATTGATACACACATATCTGACCATCAGATGCATTTCAGATATGGTCTGCTATAAGAGCAGGGATGGTAATATACTGTCATACACTGATTGGCTCAGCAGTGTAAGGCCATGATGGCTGAGATGAGGCCAGTAGTATTGTTTTTAAATCACCTCTTGGGAAGTGCACGCAGGAGGTACTTAGTAAGCAGTGCCTCCAAACTGTGGTCAGCTGGCAGAGGAGGATGTTCTTTGTGTTTGCTCAGGCTTCACACAGGCCAGATGTATGTTTTTACTCACTAAAAACCCCAATACAAATGTTGGAACCAGCCTTTAAGTTTTCATTGCTCTTTATTACAAATTGAGAATGTAAATATTCTGAAACCACCATCCAAATACAAACGTGCAGAATCACATCAAGGTCTCTTATTCTGGCGCTGTGAGTCCGATGTAGGGCTGTGTATGTTACTCTGGTCTCATTAACCTGTAACCTTCAGGTCGCTGGTGATACCTAACAACGTTGGAGTTCATCTTTTTGTTCAGAATCAAGTGATCAGGCTTGTTATTCTGTTTTTCATAATCCGCCCACACCTGACGTCACCCACTCAAAGATTAGGTACAAGCTGTTTCTGAGCTTTGGCAGTGTGCATTTCTGTTCATCTTATAGATTGTATTAAAGATTTGTCCTGCATACACCACACAGATGTTCACTCTCCAGAAAAGTCACAAAAACAGCTAAAAATCTGTGTCAGGTTTGTTGTAAGTGTGGTTTCAGTGCAGATAAAAGTTCAGCACTTAAGATCAGGACGCATGTGTAGATTTCAGGGCTTCATAGATATTTGTTGCATGCTTTGACTGCTTTATTCATTTTCTCAAGCTTATCCAGTTCAGAGTTGTTTGTGGAGTGGAGCCTGTCCCAGAGAGGGGCACACCTGGACAGGGTGCCCCTCTCTGGCAGGGCTGACACAGACGGCCATTTGCACTCCTCATCTTTGGGCAATGTAAAAGTTAACGTAACCCTGCTGACCGCATGTCTTTGGACTGCTCGAAGTCACATTCAAACTCCATCCAGAAAGGAGCTGGTCTGTGTTGTGTAATATGCATTATGGATGCATGTTTTCCAGCATGGATGTTGGTATTCCTTCTGGAAGCCTTAATGAAGCTGTAATTTTGTGTAGTTGAGGTTATTTATTTATTTGTCGTTTTTCCCTGTGAGCTGCTCAACCTGACCAAGAGCTCTGTGTGAGGCTACAGAAGCTCTGCTGTTGCAGGGGATCATAACAGAGCGACGTTTATAACAGAGTCTAATGTGACGAGCCTTTTTGTTAAGTAGCCCGAGTCCCTCATTTGGAGAACTAAACGTGGTTAAAATAAATCAGTTCATTTTGTCAGAGCCGGTGGCAGCTGCAGGACGTGCTTCGGTAAATGTTATTCTTGTAGATCGGCACTCAGCTGTCACTTTATCAGTGTGGGTGCATGTCGTGTGTTGGGATGGATGCACGTGGAAGTCTGCACGAACAAGCGTTTGTCCCGTCGACGGGCTTCTGCTTCGTCTGTTTCTCGCTCGTCTTGATTGCAGTGCCCACACTTGTTGCTGAAATGAATCATGGGTCTGTGTGTAGTTAAGAGAAACATTTCCAAGCGACAGCAACGGTGCGAGTCGCGTCACGTTAATCCTTGCTGCGCTCAAACTTACTGTGTCGACTGAGGCAGCAGACTCGTGTACAGTCACCAATCGGAGCGCGCCATTCTGGGAAACGCTCTTCTCTTTGCTTCCTCCCGTCCTGCACTGATACTGTGTGATGTCGGGAGCACCGAGCTTCCCTCACCTGAACAAAGTTGGCCTCGTACACATCAGTTACTACAAGGTCTCGGTTTAGGATGGCTGAAACTACGGCCTGTTGCTACTGGTTCAGTTTTATTTCAGAAACATGAAGCACACAAAGCTCATTAGCAGTTTGTCTGGTTATGCTGAGATTAGCTGGTTTTTGTCTTTGTGGTCCAAAGGGAAGTTGCAGAGTGCGCCGTGGTGCACAAACATCAACGCTCATAACATGATGATGTTTGTCCCGTGTCTGCTTTGCTTTCATGACTTTCAGCGTTATCAGCTGTAACAGCATAGAGCTGATGTCTGCTGAGCTTCAGTGTTTTATGTAAACTGTGGTTTCCCTCTAGGTCAACGTTATTGTGTTTCACTAAACTGAATGAAGATACATTTAGATTTCTGACATCATAATAATGCTTATTAAAACTCGGCAGCCTTTACTGAAATGATTTCTCTTCCGGTCACGGATCACCCGTTGCTCTGCTTCAGCGGGATACGGCTCAGTGTTTCCTGTTAGCGGCGTCAGAGGAACTCGCTGCTGTCTCCCAGATTTCCTTCCCCTCGTTGGTCCTTCACATCATCACCGTGAAGTGAACCTCACATCAACACTGCACAAGTCTGACTGACAGTTGAGCTTTTATACCAGTGTGAGCGGGAAACGTTATTCTGACGTGCTAAACTTCACCTTTGTTGGTGTTTAGCTTGGCTTCTGACTCGTGAACCCACGTGAACCTCGGCCCATTAAATATCTACAAGTTTGACTTGAAGTCATTCTTACTTCATGCTTGGACCTCAGTAAGCAGGAAGAGAAAAAGGAGCCTGGAATAGAATAACAGGGATGTGAAGGAACGGATGGAGTGAGAGGAAAACTGCAGGAAATGAAGGAATTGGAGTATCCAGGATGGGTGTTCCTATCAGAGGAGCCAAACACCAACCGGGCCTCCTGAAGGCAGATGTGCTCTGGTTTTCTGTTGCCATCCTGTGATGTCTGTGACGCGTTTGAAACTCCAGACTCTTACTCCATGAAACGTTGTTAGATTTAAAAAGGGGCAGTCGGCTGCTCCTCTGCCTTGTAATGGCTGCAGCACAACTATCAGCTGTGGGTTTCTTTCCCGTCTCAAGCCTGAAGCTCTCACAGAGTTTCATGCTGCTTGTTATCTGAGTGGTCCTTTAATGTAATTTGAGTTCAGCGTTCTCAGATTAACCACTCTTCTAATGAGGAAACTCTGGTCCACGTGCTCTATAGTTCACACAGTGAAAATGGCGGCACTGAAATATTTGATATTCATTTTTTTCTGTTTTTTTTCTCCTTAGGTGGTTCAACACGCGGCATTGCTCTCACCCAGGGGTCAAAGCTTCACCTGTTGTGTCACAGGAACAAGCAGCCGGGTTGTCTCTGTGGGACACGTGCACTAAAGCCAGCTAGCTTACGCCTGTGCCACTAAAGTATTACCTGAGTGTCAGATGTGGAAAAACCTCCCGACTCTTCCTGTCTGCTGTCATGTCTGAACCTGAAGCTGGTATAGCTTCCACGTCCACAATAGCATGTTAGCATATGGTTAAATACGGGCCTTTAACCTCATCCTTCCCATTAGCATCTCTGGCCCCTACAAGGGGGTTTACAGTCATTCGTGGTGGTCCCCCTCACCCCTTCATCTTTTCATTTCTCATTCATTCACTCATCCACATCAGCTCCACCGTACCGTCTCTGCTGACTAAAATCAGCTACAACCAAGCTGCCTCCGCTCTGATAGGCTAACTGCTAGGCTTTTGTTTTGGTGGTTATTTTGGTTGTATGGAATCGGCTTAATCGTGGAGAGGCCAGGCTACCACAAACTGATGGACTTTGACAAGCGAGGAGTCGGGGGAGGAGGGGGCGGGGGAGGAGGCGGAGGTGGTGGAGGTGGAGGCAAGGGGGAGACAGAGGATGTGAAGAGGATGTCTGGGGTGACAGGGAGCCGACCGGGGCACGGACGGGGAGCTGGCTCCAACTCTGGGGTTCTGATGGTCGGCCCAAACTTCCGGGTTGGAAAGAAGATTGGCTGTGGGAACTTTGGAGAGCTTCGGCTTGGAAAGAACCTCTACACCAATGAATATGTGGCCATCAAACTGGTAAACATACGTTTCTGCTTGTTAACATTTTAGAACTGTAGCAACACATCTGGTTGGTTTAACAAGGATACATCATAGGATACATACGCACGGTTAAGCTGACGTCTGCCTTGAGCTCAGGGACCGCTGCACAGACGCCATCAGCTTACTGGTCACCTCCTGTTGTTGTTGATCAGTTTGACCAGGTGGGGAACTCTGTGGTTCCAAGCATGTGGAACGCCTCTCGTCCTGATGTCAATCAGTCGATTAAAACATCTGCGCTCAGATTCAAGGTGTCCTGATGAGCTCATTGCTGTGAGGTTAATTCTAGTTTGTCTAAATTAACGTTATTCTCTTTTGTAGGAACCAATTAAGTCACGAGCGCCACAACTCCATCTAGAATATCGCTTCTACAAACAACTGGGAAGTTCAGGTGAGGTCTCTGTGCTTACCCCCCTCCCCATTGGACCCAGTGTCAGCTGAGACGGGCACCAGCCCACGTGCTGGATGAATGCTACGAATGAGCTGCATTACTGACTCTGGAGTTGTTTTAAATAGCTTTTTAGTGTTTAGTCCTGAGCTGTCATGCGTTCTTAGGGCTGGGCAATATGAGGAACATCTCATATCAACGTACGCGATATACAAATGTCATTTTCAGCCGCAGAATTCAGGAGACAAAATAAAACCGTTGACATTAAAAATGTGCTCCTTTGTGCTTATAACATATAAAAATTATAAGATTAAAAAATGTGACGACCTCAAATTACAGAAACCAAAGTGCAGACTGACGTAGAGCAGTCACAGGTTCAATTCAATTCAATTTTATTTATATAGCGCCAAATCACAACAAAAGTCGCCTCAAGGCGCTTCATAGATACAGAGAAAAACCCAACAATCATATGACCCCCTATGAGCAGCACTTTGGCGACAGTGGGAAGGAAAAACTCCCTTTTAACAGGAAGAAACCTCCAGCAGAACCAGGCTCAGGGAGGGGCGGGGCCATCTGCTGTGATTGGTTGGGGTGAGAGAAGGAAGACAGGATAAAGACATGCTGTGGAAGAGAGGCAGAGGTTAATAACAGATATGATTCAATGCAGAGAGGTCTGTTAATACATAGTGAGTGAGAAAGGTGACTGGAAAGGAAAAACTCAATGCATCATGGGAATCCCCGGCAGCCTACACCTATTGCAGCATAACTAAGGGAGGATTCAGGGTCACCTGGTCCAGCCCTAACTATATGCTTTAGCAAAAAGGAAAGTTTGAAGCCTGATCTTGAAAGTAGAGATAGTGTCTGTCTCCTGAATCCGAACTGGAAGCTGGTTCCACAGAAGAGGGGCCTGAAAACTGAAGGCTCTGCCTCCCATTCTACTTTTAAATACTCTAGGAACAACAAGTAGGCCTGCAGAGCGAGAGCGAAGTGCTCTAATAGGGTGATATGGTACTACAAGGTCATTAAGATAAGATGGGGCCTGATTATTTAAGACCTTGTATGTGAGGAGCAGGATTTTGAATTCTGGATTTAACAGGAAGTCAAAACAGGAGAAATCTGCTCTCTCTTTCTAGTCCCTGTCAGGACTCTTGCTGCAGCATTTTGGATTAGCTGAAGGCTTTTCAGTGAGTTTTTTGGACTTCCTGATAATAATGAATTACAGTCGTCCAGCCTGGAAGTAATAAATGCATGAACTAGTTTTTCAGCGTCACTCTGAGACAGGATATTTCTAACTTTAGAGATGTTGCACAAATGGAAGAAAGCAGTCTTACATATTTGTTTAATATGTGCGTTGAAGGACCTGTCCTGGTCAAAAATGACTCCAAGGTTCCTCACAGTGTTACTGGAGGCCAAGGTAATGCCATCCAGAGTAAGAATCTGCTTAGATACCATATTTCTAAGATTTTCAGGGCCGAGTACAATAACCTCAGTTTGATCTGAATGAAGAAGCAGAAAGTTAGCGGCCATCCAGGTCTTTATGTCTTTAAGACATTCCTGCAGTTTAACTCATTGGTGTGTGTTATCTGGCTTCATGGACAGATAGAGCTGGGTGTCATCTGCATAGCAGTGTAAATGTATGCTATGTCTTCTAATGATGCTGCCTAAGGGAAGCATGTATAATGTAAACAGAATTGGTCCTAGCACTGAACCCTGTGGAACTCCATAATTAACCTCAGTGTGTGAAGAGGACTCTCCATTTACATGCACAAACTGGAGTCTATTAGATAGATATGATACAAACCACTGCAGCACAGTACCTGTAATACCTACAGCATGTTCTAATCGCTCTAATAGGATATTATGGTCGACAGTATCGAACGCTGCACTGAGGTCTAGCAGGACAAGCACAGAGATGAGTCCACTGTCAGAGGCCATAAGAAGATCATTTGTAACCTTCACTAAAGCTGTTTCTGTGCTGTGATGAGCTCTGAAACCTGACTGAAACTCTTCAAATAAACCTCTGCAGATGATCTGTTAGCTGTTTGACAACTACTCTTTCAAGGATGTTTGATATAAAGGAAGGTTGGAGATTGGCCTATAATTAGCTAAGACTGCTGGGTCTAGAGATGCTTTTTGAGTAAAGGTTTAACTACAGCCAGCTTGAAGGCCTGTGGTACATAGCTGATCATTAGAGATAGGTTGATCATATTTAAGATCGAAGAATTAATTAATGGCAGGACTTCTTTGAGCAGTTTTGTAGGAATGGGGTCTAAAAGACACGTTGATGGTTTGGAGGAAGTAATTATTGAAGTTAACTCAGAAAGAGCAATTAGAGAAAAAGAGTCTAACTTAACATCAATGGTACTAAGAGTAGCTGTAGATAATGTTACATCTGTGGGATGATTACTGGTCATTTTTTCTCTAATGATAAAAATTTTATTTGTGAAGAAGTTCATGAAGTCATTACTAGTTAACGTTAAAGGGATTGTTGGCTCAACAGAGCTCTGACTGTTTGTCAGCCTGGCTACAGAGCTGAAGAGAAACCTGGGGTTGTTCTTATTTTCTTCAATCAGTGATGAATAGTAAGATGTTCTGGCTTTGCGGAGGGCTTTCTTATAAAGCAGCAAACTATTTCTCTAGGCTAAATGAGACGTGGGGAGACGTTGACATGCTGAGTTTAAAACACTTTGTTTTGCAGTGGACGACCTTTCAGCTGGTGGAATAAATTTGTGGTACTGCTGCCTTTTGCAGCAATAGTTTTACGGTTTGTAAAAATGCTGCAGCTTCACTGGTGTGGAACTGGTTTAGCTTTCGTCCGTCAGATACAACCAAACACTATTTTTGGTAGAGCATGCTAGCGGGCCGTCGTTATTACCGTGTTGTTTGGAAAATACGGCGCACTTAAAATCAATCCTTTGATTTTTCTGAAAGTCGACAGAGCCCCTTATAATCCCGTGTGCCTTATGTATGAACTCTGGTTGTGTTTACTGACCTCGAAACGATTTTATGTGCACGGCGCTCGAAAATCTGTCAGATGTTTCAGTACGACTTTGCTAAGCTACGAAGCCGCACCGCTTGATGGATTGTTGGAGCTTTACGGCTATCGTAGGCGGAGCCTCGCGGAGTGATACGTACTGTGCTTCAACATAATGTTACCGTACTGTGTGTGTTTAACCTCTTTAAGTTTTGTGGATATTATACATGGTTATTCTGAGGATATGTCGGCCAGTTTCCACTGGAAATGCCAGCAAGGAATTTGCACTGTTAAAGTTTATATAACTTTAATGCACATAAAAAAACAGCTGCTTGTTTAAGTGGAAATGCATTGATGGTTTTTTTGCACTAATAAAGTTGTGGAGTTGTAAAGTATTTTGTCTCGTGTCAATTATATCGTCAGTTATATCGTTATCACAAATTTTCAAATGTATATGGTGATGAATATTTTTGGTCATATCGCCCTGCTCTAGTTTGCACTATAACTTGAATAGTACAGTTTTCTGGTGCGTGTCAGACCTCCCATGACCAAACCGTGTCCGTGCTGCAGCGGCCGCCCCTCATTTAGGAATAAGGTCCTCGGTTTGTCTTCACCGGCCATGCTGGGATTCCCCACGCCTGCATCCAAACCGTGAGAAAGTATCGTAAACAGTGGATTTTGCGAAACCACCAAACAAACGATGGCGTCTAATATGAGACAATAGATGTTTCTTCATATCGCACAGCCCTACATGTTATTATCTGTTAAAATGAGGAGTGATCACAGTCCATCAACTATGCTTTGTTCTTCCATTGGACACCCAGAGGGTGTACCCCAGGTGTTTTACTTTGGACCATGTGGTAAATACAATGCTATGGTTCTGGAGCTACTGGGACCCAGCTTAGAAGATCTGTTTGACCTCTGTGACAGGACTTTCTCTCTAAAGACTGTACTTATGATAGCCATACAGCTGGTAAGTCAGTGTTCACATTTGAATGTTCAGACGTTAACCACCGGTAGTTTACCGAGCCGCTGAATCGGTTCTGCTCTCGTCTTGTCCCCTAGATAACTCGCATGGAGTTTGTCCACACCAGAAGCCTGATCTATAGAGATGTGAAACCCGAGAACTTCCTGGTTGGCCGACCGGGTTCCAAGAGGCAGCACACGATCCACATCATCGACTTTGGCCTGGCGAAAGAATACATTGACCCAGAGACCAAGAAGCACATCCCTTACAGAGAACACAAGAGTCTAACTGGCACTGCTAGATACATGAGCATAAATACACATCTAGGGAAAGGTGAGCGTCTTCATCCGGTCATATATTCACACATGGCAGGTGCCCACATATGACAGCAGCTCTTGCATTGTGTGCCCACTGTGCCAGCTGATAATTCACATTAACTTATTTTAACATATGTGATATTTACAGTATTTGCCTCGGTCTTAGTTACACAGGATGCATTCAGACACAGTACTAAGTGCTGGTGAAGGACTGAAATTGCAGCTGGTGCCTCAACACGTGAAACTCTGAAGAGAGGAGCTGAGCGTCACGTGTTCAGCCTGACTTTGTAACGAAGTGATGATGTGGTCAAAGACTGTTATGACACATTTACCATCCTGGGGCTGTCTGTAGCAGACTGTGTCATGTTGTTACGGTCCAGCCATGCCGTCTAAGCCTGGTCTCTCGTGTTGTTTCAGAGCAAAGCCGGCGGGATGACCTGGAAGCTCTGGGCCACATGTTCATGTACTTCCTGCGAGGCAGCTTGCCCTGGCAGGGACTCAAGGTGAGGAGACGGGCAGCTTTCCATCGGTCCAGCCCCTTCTTGTTTTCTTCGCCTGCCTCTCTTGTTGGGACTTGTCTTCAGTCACTCTGCATACAGATGGCTCACTGTGTGTCTCTTCATTAGGCTGACACTCTGAAAGAACGTTATCAGAAGATAGGAGACACAAAACGAGACACCCCAATAGAGGTCCTCTGTGAGAACTTCCCAGGTTTGTATTGACTTGTTAGAAAAGCCTATTTCATGTGTGCGCCTGTGTGGGTTGGGTGGTCTCATACCTGTCTGTGTATGTAACAGAAGAGATGGCCACCTACTTGCGGTATGTGCGTCGGCTTGACTTCTTTGAGAAGCCGGACTACGACTATCTGAGGAAACTCTTCACAGACCTCTTTGACAGAAATGGATACGTCTTTGATTACCAGTACGACTGGACTGGGAAGCCACTGGTTAGTGTGTGTGCGTGTGCATGTGCGTGCGTATGTGTGTGTGTGTCTTGAACGCACGTTGTGGCTTGTTGCAGGCTCAGAGCTAAGGTTGGCCCAGTACATGAGCCAACCTTAGCTCATGTACTGATTGATGGGCTGTGTTTACAGGAACTGAAACTGCATCAGTTTAGATCCTGTCGTCCGCACAGACGCAGTTCCTCATGTATTCTTCGTTATGCAGCATTTTATATGAACGGCTGGAGCGAGGGTGCCAGAAATCACAAACCAAAGGGTGCCCTTACAGTCTGTCACCAAGGGTCAGGCCACAGGTTCTGATGGCCCTGAACATGGGTGGTTATTAGAAACAGAACGCACTGCACCATAACAGAAGAGAGGGAGCCATCTTTAACAGGGGACGGACTCCCTCTGCAGGCAGACTACACACCAACGGAGCAGTGGGACCAGCAGCAGTATTTAAGCTGTTTGCAAGTTGGTAGACAGCAGAGCTAACAGTGTGTGGGCTCTGTGGGCAGCAGGAGTGGTTCACATCTTAGTGAAAAGGGTTTAAACTAAGGGGTGACTGTGATTACAGGGCTGTATACGTGCAGGCGGGGCCTCAGATATCACTGGTGATCCAGTTTGAATGCTTGACTAGAGGTGTCTCCAGCCAGGGCACGTGGGAGTGTGATATCCCATAATATGTGTTGGAACAACTGAAAGCCAACAGCAATTTTCAGTGAGGAACAGCTGCAAAAAATAGGAGCACTGAGCTGCACCCCCGAGTACGTTAAAACGACAAAGTTTATAAAAAGAGTTGAACTGCTTGGAGAGGTAAAAACAGTCTCCCTCCACGGTTCATTGCGTCTCTGAGAACAAGCTGAACACAGTGTCCAGCTCAGCTGTCTGCAACAGCACTGCTTATTTCTACTGAATTATACAAAGCTGACTTATTATAACGTTTTCTTTTAAAACAGTCGGACTGACTGCGCCGTGTGCCCCGCTGCAACTGCGCGGTGTGCCCCGCTGCGACTGCGACTGCGCGGTGTGCCCCGCTGCGACTGCGCGGTGTGCCCCGCTGCGACTGCGCGGTGTGTCCCGCTGCAACTGCGCTGTGTTCCCCGCTGCGACTGCGCCGTGTTCCCCACTGCGACTGCGTCGTGTGTCCCGCTGCGACTGCGCGGTGTGCCCCGCTGCGACTGCGCCGTGTTCCCCGCTGCGACTGTGCCGTGTTCCCCGCTGCGACTGCGCGGTGTGTCCCGCTGCGACTGCGCGGTGTGCCCCGCTGCGACTGCGCGGTGTGTCCCGCTGCGACTGCGACTGCGCCGTGTTCCCCGCTGCGACTGCGACTGCGCCGTGTCCCCCGCTGCGACTGTGCCGTGTTCCCCGCTGCGACTGCGCGGTGTGTCCCGCTGCGACTGCGCGGTGTGCCCCGCTGCGACTGCGCGGTGTGTCCCGCTGCGACTGCGACTGCGCGGTGTGTCCCGCTGCGACTGCGCCGTGTTCCCCGCTGCGACTGCGCCGTGTTCCCCGCTGCGACTGCGCCGTGTTCCCCGCTGCGACTGCGCGGTGTGTCCCGCTGCGACTGCGCGGTGTTCCCCGCTGCGACTGCGCCGTGTTCCCCGCTGCGACTGTGCCGTGTTCCCCGCTGCGACTGTGCCGTGTTCCCCGCTGCGACTGTGCCGTGTTCCCCGCTGCGACTGTGCCGTGTTCCCCGCTGCGACTGTGCCGTGTTCCCCGCTGCGACTGTGTTAGTGGGTGAATGGAGTGTTCCACACTGATGTTTCCTCAGTAATATTAATGTGACATGTCGATTGACTCCAGCTTAAGCCCAAATAAGGAAACGTCTGATAGCACAGCTGTGTATTAGCTGTGTACATTTTCTGTGTTAACCCTTTGTTTTGTGCTTAGCCCACTCCGATTGGTCCGGTGGCCAGCGAGACTCCACTTCAGACGAGCAACCGAGATAAAGCACCACAAACCAAAAACCAGGTAGGCACTGATTATAGACAAACGTGGAGCATGTCCTCGTTAGTGTTGGCACTCAGGGGTTCCCTCTGTAACAACAAACCACAGCAGGAATACCCAGTTAAGGCTGAACACAATAAACAGAATAAGTTATTCATTCTTATTCTTCTATTTTTGTACTACTAAAGTACCATGATTACAAATATTTTAGTGATATAATATGGATCAGTCACATGGGTGGGATGTTGAAGCCTGTTTTACTGTGCATGGCTTAAAGAACTAAGGTGAGGCATGTCTTTCCCCATAAGTGTTCATAATGAAGCCACCACAAGAATTGCACTTTGATTATAGAACTTTTGGGTTGGGTCATGGTTATGGTTGGGTCATGACCCAACCATGGTTATGGTTGGGTCATGGTTGTGGGTATGGTCGAGTCATGGTTATGGTCGGGTCATGGTTATGGTTGGGTCATGGTTATGGTCGAGTCATGGTTATGGTCGAGTCATTGTTATGGTCGAGTCATGGTTATGGTTATGGTTGGGTCATGGTTATGGTTGGGTCATGGTTGTGGGTACGGTCGAGTCATGGTTATGGTTGAGTTATGGTTATGGTTATGGTTGAGTTATGGTTGTGGTCGGGTCATGGTTGTGGTTATGGTTGAGTTATGGTTATGGTTGAGTTATGGTTATGGTTATGGTTGAGTTATGGTTATGGTTGAGTTATGGTTATGGATGAGTTATGGTTGAGTCATGGTTGAGTCATGGTTGTGGTTGGGTTATGGTTATGGTTGGGTGGGCAGAATAATAAAACATCCAGAACCACACCAAATGTATTTATGCTTATGGCTATGGGTAGTTTTGTTTATAACCATGTTGAAGATCGGAGTTGAGAGTAGTGATGTCATGTATGGTCTTGTGGAGAGTGCTGCATTATGAATTCTTTTCAGGGTATATTCAGTCTGTGTATAGTGACACTTTAGTCTGTTTTAACCTGCAGGCTGCTGTTCCACCTCGATGGCTTAGTTGGTGGTAGCAACATGTTTCAGGCTCACTGGGACATGTTTACTGTGGGATTGCGTCGCCTCTTCACCTTTTTAGAAGGCATTTGTTTTCTTCTCTCTCACCGGTGTTTTGCTCGTCCACTGCCGAGTGTTTTATTTTTGATGAAGTGAAGATCAGTGTTGTGTTTTCCAGCCTTGTCTCTTACTCACAGATTTCTATTCTTAAAGAGCCTGTGTGCAGTTTTACACTGACAGACACCTTCAGCACATACCTGTTATTTGTCATTATAAGCCCACTGTTACTGCTTTCTTGTTATTTACAGCAGGTAAAATAAATCTTGAACATATTAGTTTTCTAAATAAATATATTTGTAAATGGCATGAACTTCTCACTAGATGTTGATAAACAACACAGGAAATGACAGAGAGAAAAACTAGTGAACACATGAAGACTGTGTGGACGTCCTAACACCTGCTGAAGTCTCTAAGTAATTAAAAAGTGATCCTGCCACTAAGGCTACGTTCACACTGCAGGCGAAAGTGCATCAAATCCGACTTTTTTTGACCCTGTGCGACTAGGGATGGGTATCTGGTGCCATTATGGAAAAAACACAAACTTTGTCCAAAAACCTCTCATGTTCAGCTGTTTTCCACTTTTTCTTTGGTCATTTTAGCCTTTTTGTCCAGGGTGAAGGGAGTATCTGCCATCAAACAAGAAGACAGCCGCATGTAGCTATGATGATGTTTGCTAGTTCACCTTACATGCATTAATGTAATAACGTGGTTAGCCTACTCAACGTAAATTACACACGAACAACATTAAGCTACTCATGCAGAGAAGAATGGCTGCTGCTGCATCATCATCCTCATCATTTCTGCTACACTGGCAGGGCGGGGCCAGGACTCCGGGTCTGATAACAGGCACCACACCCGCAGTAGATGTGCTCGGTGTGAGGTCTCGCAGCAAGCTATCAAATACGGCGCATTTCTCGGCTTTTAACAAAACGCTATGTGTCGCCAGCTGTTTAATCGGATTCTTGGTGTTACCTCCTTTGACAGTATCACAGTATCAGCTTAAAGCACTTGTTGCTGCTGAGTTTGCATCTTTTGCTGTGAAGTACAGACAGACTTTGACCGCTTCGCCTTGGACATTTTTAATCTGTAGCTCTGCTCTAAAAGAACGTACGTACCTGGGCCCGCCTACTATCCTCGAAACGTAAAATGATTGGCTAGAATCCAAAGTGTATCACAGCTCAGGAAAATAAAGCACCGAAATGTGCGCTGCTTTTCGGTCTGGTTACTACCGTTTATGTCAGAACATACCGGTACCCATCCCTATTGTTTAAGCACTGCTTCCAGCCAAGAGTGATACCATATATGCCCCATAGCTGCAGAAAAGGCTAACATTGTTATCTTTTTACAAAAAAGAGCTGAACATGAGAGGTTTTTGGACAAAGTGTGTGTTCTCCATTCTTTAAGCACCGGTTCGAGCACCGTTTAAGCACCGGCACCATTTCAAAAGTACCGGTTTGGTACTGGTATCGGATAAAACTTAAACAATACCCATCCCTATGTGCGACCAATATCCGATCATGGTGTGACAGTGTGAATGGCGCGAATCCAAGATCTTCAAATCTAATCTGGGTCACTCTCGTATGTGGCACTGAATCCGATACATATCTGTTTCAGGAAGCGACTGCTGTTTGATGGTCACGTCGCACTAAATCCGTCTTTTACGTCACTGACACAAGACAGACGCTGATTATCAGCGCCGGAGAAGACATCGTGAACGCTTCCTGACCATCCTGTGAAACTGTTGGGAAGACAATGTTGGAGAAACGTGAACATTTTATTTGTACTGTATAATCTGCAGCTATCCTTTGAAGCACCGCTCCTCTAAAACAGCAATCAGGATCATTATTAGGCCAAATGTAAATAATAAAATAACTTTATAACTTAAAGCAAAATTGGGAAACGTAAAGTCCGAAACAGTCAAACATACTGTTGCTCTGGGTCTAAACAGAGCGCGTTGTGTGACGTCTTCTTTTGTGCATGCGGCTGCTTTGAGCGTTCACACTAGAGCACGTTTGCTGTCGCATTTTATTTGTAGAGTGAACGAGCAGACAAAAACATCTGATTTGATCCAAAAATTGGAATTGAGCTTTAAGACCTGCAGAGTGAACGTAGGCTAAGTGCACATTGATACCAGCTGGCTCAGGCCCAACCAGAGGCCTATAAAAAGTTTCACCCTGAAACCTCTCATGATGTCATGATGTGACCTCTGTTGGCACTGGTTCCAGAAGCTTTACTGGACTACTGAAGGTTCCAGTGAGCTCTGTTAATAATAATCCAGAAGTGGGAAAGACATCATTTCACTGTAAACCAGGTGCTTCCTGCAAGGTTTCAGACGCAGACGAGTGAAACGACTTATCAGCAGGTACAGTTGCTTCAAAGTAAACGATAAGTAATGCACTCGTATGCACGCTCACCACGCAAGACTTCATAGCTGAAGCACAAACATAATGAGGTACATTTAAAGTTTGCTGAACAACATTTAGACAAGCCTGGGAAAAACTGGGAGAGTAGAGTCTGGTCACATGAGACCAAAGCTGACCTCTGGATGCCAGAATACACCCCATGTTTGGAGGTGAACGGCACTGCACCCCCAAAACACCAAATGATGGGGAGCTGTTTTTCAGCATACAGCACTGTGATTCAAATAATTAAAGGATGAGTGGAAAAATGTCCTGAGAGTCTTGATAAAAACCTGCTGCCACCTACCAGGATGATGAAGATGAAACGAGGGGACAGTGATGCCAAACACAGCCAACAAACTCGGTTAGTTTCAGAGAGACAAACCAAAGCTGCTAGAATGACCCGGAACCTTCTGGACTGTGTGGCAGCACGGCGCCTGTGTGCACGTCTTCATGTGTTCAATGCTTGATCCCGGTGTCATTTCTCATTATTACACGTACTTGGAAATGTGCAAAGAATCAAAGCGTAGCTGTTTTACACTGAAAATAAAAATGAGCACATATATTGAAATGTGTGCTTTGAATGATTAGTTTTGTACAGCCACGCCAGTGTGAGACCTTTGATGCTGTTTCCATAGTAACCCTTTGTTCTGGTGGCGGTGTTTTTGCTCGCACATGCAGACCCAGCAGAGGAAGCATGCATGTTTTTCATGTAGTTTAATATGATGACCCAGCCTTGAACTGTGGTTTAGCAGTTAGTCCTCATGGTAGGTGAAGCTGAAGGACCCTTTTTGTGGGGGTCTCCTCTCGTGTGCACTTTCCTGTGCACTCTAATGCTACTGCACACTTGAGTGCTCACCTCCACCAAATACTGACCGTTTCTTTTCTGTTTCCTTTTCCACTCTTTCTCCATTCTCATCTCTCCTCACCCGATCCTCTGCTCCATCTGCCTTTCTGCTCCCACCACCTCCTCTTTCCATCTCCCAAACACTGTTCCACCTCACCTCTGCGGCCCTCCTTTCCCATCACCAATTCACCTTTCCTCTTCTCTACCTCCACCCTTCCTGTTTCTCCTGTGATCGGCTCCTCTAGTCTCCAGAGGGGAAAGGCAGCGAGTCCCAGCCCACTCCAGTGACCAATCGAGAGCTTCTGGGCTCCCATCTCACTGCTGATAGGCTGGGCGGGTCTGTCCAGGTACTGAGAGGAAGGGTTGGCTCTGTCTGTCTGTCTGCCTGTCTGTCTGCATGACTTCCTCTGTCTCTGCAGAAGGGCTGATCTCAAGTCTGTTACAAAGCTGAAATATCCCCACACGCGGGACCAGTTCTTACCACATCATGTTTGATAGTGTCCTACATTAATTTGGCAGTATTTATGTCTTCACCCTTCTGTTACTGTCAGCTTTAGAGGGGGGGCTCCTCTGTAGATGGAGAAGAGGTTACAAAGGTCACGTGATGATGTTTGAACACATCAGTGACAAAGAACCATCAGTTCATAACTTGTGGCTCTGCTGATGAAACGTTTAGTCAAGTATCCAGATTACTTAAACGTGTTGATCATCGTTTGTGTGCACAAGTTACACCTTTTCCAATTGCCCGATCAAAGATCAGCTGGTGAGGTGGATGTGTCGGTGTTGCTGTTTGCCTCGAATACATGTGACATGGTGGTAACAGCGTCACGACGGCAAACACTTTATCTGGCAGCTGTGTCGTGCTGCGTGTCGTGCCCAGCAAACGTGCGGCGACATCAAATCAAATGTTTGGTCTGTGATTTCTGCAGGTGTGGAAGCAACACGCAGAGCTTCACAGCAGCATGTGTAGCACTGTGAGATAAATATAATGAACAAAGCAAAGATGATTTGTATACACGAGTCTGCTGTCATGTTGCTAAACACGTGTCCCCTCTGGTGACCTGTGAGCGTTTGGAATGGCGGTGGCGTGTTTTTAACACAAAGCGTTGGCAGCTGCTTTGGTCAGACGCACGCTCGGCCTCGTTCTCGTCACTTCTCTCTGACGTGTGAGAGGTTTGAGGAAGATTTCAAAGAAACGAAAAAGCAAACATTTTCATCAGCAGTAGAAACCGCGTGAAACAAACGGAGCCATCGAGCAGACGTGCCGTGTGTGCTGCATGGCAGTAAAACATGTGGACGTGTGTGCAGAGCTGTTGTGTCCACATCAAGCTCAAATTCATCCTCTCGTCTGTGTATGAAGAGTTTTAGTGTTTAATGAAAAACCCCAAATTGACCCCAAACGCCACCTGGGTGGGAACGAGCAGTTGGATCTGACTGAATGTGGACATAATGTCGACTTTTTTGATTTCTTTTCTTTGTTCCACCAAATTTCAGAAGTGTGACCTCTGTGCTCATCACGCTTCTCCAATTCTGTCCTTCAGGTGATGAGTTCAACCAACGGTGAGCTGAATACGGATGACCCCACTGCAGGACACTCCAATGCACCAATCACAGCCAACCCAGAGGTTGAAGTCGCTGACGATACCAAGTAAGAATTCAAGAATTACAATCTTTTTTTATTTTTCACTTCAGTGTAGGTTCAGTTTTTTCTTTCAGCTCAGATTTAAACTGAGGAAACGAGACGTTCCTGTGGGCGGTGCTGTAACACACTCACACCCAGCATCACTGCTTCACACACACAGTAGACTTTTACTCTGAAACTTCCTGCTTCAGGAAGTGCTGACTCTGCATTCACTGTATGTTGACAAACCTGTCACAGTGCTGTGTGATTGTATCATCAGCTAGCTGTGCGCCTCTCAGCCACTGCACAGGCTGAGCCCATCTTTGGGGATAACACAGTAATAACTGTTTTGGGAACATTACATATTAATAATGTAATCAGCAGTGATGGAGCAGACGATGGGACACACAGGAGGCTATAGAGATCGACAGACCACGTGACTTTCGTGCATTGCATTGTGGGTACGAGTGGCAGCAAAGTCAAAACACTGCATCAAGCGCTAGTATTTCCAGCACCGCTAATCATTAATTCTGTGGTTTTAATCCCTACTTGCATTTTATTTGCCCCCAAAAACAGCTCTGTACAAAACGACAGAAACACGGCAGCTCTGTACGAAGACAGAAAGGTAGGAGGAAAAACTGAAAGGAGTGGAAGGGTCAGACCCACACGAGCACAGAGTGGAGTAAGCACGTTAGCGTGCTGCACAACTTTCATCACGCACACATTTATTATTATGTGGTCCTAAGTGTGAGCGCACACACTCAACATGTTTAGTAACTTCAGATCCTGCAACAAGCCCAGGGCTAGTTTACTTTGGTGATTTGGACGATTCCATCTCACAGCTGCTGTTACAGACCAACACCATGTATTTGTCCTTTCAGGTTGTAGTGTTACACAACATTTTCAGATCTAGTAGAAATAAAACGAGTGTTTCGTAATTCATTCAATTTGTTGTCTTTATTTATAACTGGCATTATTGTTTCGTTCTGTTAGAGAATCTTACAGGAAAGAGGCAACGTTGTAAAAATCCATCAGCTTTATTAGCTGCTTCGGTGAAAAACAAATCAACAATGCAAAACAACATACTGAAACAGTTATTCATCACTTGATTGCTTCAATACAACACTTGGGCACATGTATGCAGATGTTTCGTGGCTGTTTTGATCTCGCGCTCTCTCTTCACCGATCAAATCTGGCTGTGTTAGCAGCTTTAAACTCGGTCTGACCCAGGCTGATGGAGGGGCCCAGTCTGGATCACATCCCAGCATTTTGTAGGCTGGTTTTCCTACAAAACACAACAAACGTTAGTCCACAAAACCACAGTGAGCAAAGCAACGAATTCAATTCAAATCAATATAAGATTTATTTGTAACCTACATCAACAAAAAATGTTGAAATGCTTGGAGCAGACTAACCTGTGAGCTGCAGTGTTCTGGGACGTTATATTTGGTCTTCGAATGGCTGCAATCCAGGCCATCCGTCGCCTCTTTGGTACTTCGGAAACATGACTTGAACAATTTCTCTTCCACGATGGAATCCGATAAAAACGATCTCTTTACCCGTCGGCTTCCCCTGGCTGTCATGTGACTATTGCAGTTAATAATACAACAGCTTCTTGCCATTCTTTGTTTCTTTTTATCACTGTGTGACTGTTTTCATATGAAAGCCTGCGTGCACTAGTACCACTTGCCACTCGTACCTACAATCCTTTGCGGTTTTAGCCCAGAAATGACGTCACATTTTTAATCTCTGTCATGGGCCTCTTTCACTGCAGGAGCTACTGGGTGTTTTTTGGGTGCTGCACACCTTTTTATTTGTGCCCGTTGCAGTATCGCCCCCTGTAGGAAGTCTTAAAACGCTGCCACAGCAGGGCAGCATTTTAAATCCCCAGCAGAACAAAGGAAGGGGATCGGTGACAGCGTGCATGCACCACATGCGTGCACCACATGCGTGCACCACATGCTCGGCTATGCAGCATGTGGTGCGGTGTGGCAGCATCACCGTGGCTGCTGCTGTGCACAGATACACAGAACATGTAAATGACAGACTGTTAACAGCAGCTTGTGTGTTGCAGGTGCTGCTGTTTCTTCAAGAGGAGGAAGAGGAAAGCTCTCCAGAGACACAAATGAAGACAAACAAGGGAACCTGTGGCTCTCCTCTTCACATCTGTTCTTTTTGTTTCTTTCTCTCACCCCTGTCCTCTTCCTCACCTCTGCTAACGGGTGTTAGCTGGTATACTGGTTTCTACTGGTCTGGACCGAGCAGTGAAGAGAGCGTTTGCTGCCTCTACCAGCAACGATCCCCTTGTGTATTTATGGCCAAAGACTGAAGTGAAACCAGAGCAGCACAGACTGCTGCAGGGAAACATGTGGCCGTAAGACTACAGCTGATGGACTGAAAAACAAGTTGGCGACTGGATTCAGCTGCTTTCCTGGCCGACTGGCTTCTCACTTTCCCCCTTTCCCGTTACTGAGCGGTTCAGAGGAGAGACGAGTGTGTTTGTGAGGATATATGAGAGAGGACTCCAAATACAAGTGTGCAATGAGTCACACGTGCACACCCACTGCACACTTTTCTGGAGCTCATTGCAAATCGATTTCATGGACAAAGAGATGCAGCTCGCGCAGTCATTCAAGTTTTTATTCCTTAGGGTCAAAGGAAGAGCACTGTGAGTGGACTGGACTATTTCCTGAAATGGACCAGGCTCGGTGAATTCCTGAATCCCTTTCAGAGGAAAAACCCACGACCACCAGAATCAAAAGTTTAAAAGAAGTTTATGTAAAATCGATGCTTTGTTTCCTGTTTTAATTTGTAACTAAAAACAGAAAAGACTTCTGTTTTCATCCTGCTTTCCCATGATTTCAGTTGTTCACAAACTTTGTGTTTTGTAGTTTCTAGTGTGTTCCTCAAAATGTTTTTTTCCTAAATAACTTTTAATTTTCTTTTTTTTCTTTCCCCCTCTTCCTCTCTGGGTTGGGGGATGGGACGTCAGATAACTCCATTAAAAAACAACCAAACAACTTTAAAGCTGAGCTTCATTCAGGCTGTAATCCGTCCATTCATGTGTTTCTACCTCTCACAAACCGTGCTGGCAGCCCAGAGTCCAGTCCTTACATTCAGCCTCTACTGGGAAATGTTGAGGACTAGACCCAGAACACGCCTGTCATGTTCCAGACTCTGCTGGGGCTGCTACATGTTGGCATCATTGACCGTGTTCAGCAGCTCTTCCCTCAGGTTTATGTGATGCTTTCATCAGCTCCATGTACACAAGGAGTCAAAATAGTTTTAATAAGGAAGTAAAAACACAAGTGCAGTCACTACGGTAACAGCACAATAGATTTCTTTGTATTCATAAACACAAATGCAGTACAAGCTGCCTGTGCTTTGACAGTCCTGACATGAGAATGCATGAACTGAACTGATTTGTCAACCATTCATTAGACTCTGTTTAGACTGAGGCGGACATGGAAGCTGTGAAAGTGGTGTGAACAGGGTCCAGTGGGCTGGTAATGTGTGCAAAGTCCATCCTGGTTACCTGTTACCATGCTTACATTTCCTGACAAAGCAAAAAGTTCAAGTTGAGCTTTGTGGCTGTTTCTAGTAATAAAGCACCGTATTTAACAAGTACCTGAAGATGGTGCGAGTAAAGTACCAGCTTACAGTAATTCATCCTGAGGTGACCTAGTTCCCTGGTGTCCTCCATTAATGGCTAATGGAAACTACCATTTAACACATGCAAATGTTACAGCCCAGGTGAGCGGGCACAGCTGTGGCCCACTCAGCGGGTCGGTCATTGTTGTTGAATTTACACTTCTGGGATTTCTGAAGTCTGCTTCAGCAGGGCAGTTAATGTCAGGCTGAAGAGGAAGAGGAAGTGTGGCTGGCATTGATCCTAACAGCTGATGTATCTGCAGCTCTGACGGATGAACTTTAACGTGTCTTTGCACCAGGACACTGGGGCCCTGCGACAGCAAAGACGGAGGTAACATTTCAGGACTCAAAGTTTGATGAAATAAGAAGTTATTTTTGCAGCTGCTCAAAGTAACCGTGCAGATAAATGTCCGGAGTTCGGGCTTGGATGGATAAAGTAGTGTTGTTGTACAGCTTGACTGTGTCATGGAGAAACTGCTCACGCTTGCTGGATCCGCGGGTTGTTTCAACCACGTGGGTTTCCTAGCTGCCTCGTCGCGCTGTACTTTTGTTTAAAATAATCACTCCCTTTGATCGTCGTGCTGTCTCTGCGCTCTGAATCAAGCGCTAACATCACGAGGGCTGAAGTGTGCGTCACGTGAACAAGGTAACTCTGCGGGCTCCAGCTATTGGCTGAAAGGAGCAAGACGGCTTCCCCATTGGGCAGTTTCTACTACGTCATCTTCGCCGGTCTTGTTTACATCTGATTGTGTTTTGTGTGCAGGTTTGTAGCCGGTTAGCTGAAGGTAAGCGGAGGAGCTGCGCTTCTGTATTTACCGGTTACATGTTCAGTCTCCGGTCTTTTCTTCATCTTTGTACCGTAACATGTCCCGGGGTGACTTTTCATTCGCTGCCTGTTGTGTTGTGATGTAAGTGGAGCTGTGCGGCGGTGAAATTCCCCTTCGCCCACTGATGCGCTTCTGTTTCGGTTTTCCTTCCTCTCAGACGCTCCTCCCGGCTTGGCCACATCGCTGCATGTCACCTGATTTCAAGAGGAAACTGGCACCTGAATTAAAGGGACTGACTAGCTGGTTAAGTTGCGACACATGCTCTTACTAAACCGGATGGTAAAACCGTATAAAGGAGATCAGTCGTAAAAAGGGGAACCGAAACGGGGCTGTCGACATTCAGCCTCCTTCCCCCAGACGTGGAAAAAGCTAGCCGAAGCTCCTCTCGTGTAAGCTGGGCTCTGGTCTTCCTCCAGCCGGGATGTCGGACACGGACGGTTCTCTCCCTCTGCTGAAGAGGCTCAGCTACGCGGTGGGGCACTTTCTCAACGACCTGTGTGCCTCCATGTGGTTCACATATCTGCTGGTTTTCTACCACTCGGTGCTGGGATTCCAAAACACGAGTGCAGGTTAGTCCGCGTGTCGTCCTCAGCGCGGCCGGTACTCGCGGGTCATGTTTGCACATCGCCAGGCTTTGTTTTCTCTGACGAGCCTCACAGCAGTGCTGTGGGGGTCATTATGTCACCCAGTGTAACATGTGCTGCTTAACATCTTTAAAGTTTCAGTTCTGACGTCTTCGTGACGCCATCACTGGATGACGTTCACACTCTGACGTCACCACACGTGTCACGTCTTTGTCCACAAGCGGGAGTTGGATTAGGTCTTTTCCTGAGCCCAGCTGAGCGTGATGAATGGTTTCAATTCAATTTTATTTATATAGCGCCAAATCACAACAAAAGGCGCTTCATAGGTACAGAGAAAAACCCAACAATCATATGACCCCCTATGAGCAGCACTTTGGCGACAGTGGGAAGGACAAACTCCCTTTTAACAGGAAGAAACCTCCAGCAGAACCAGGCTCAGGGAGGGGCGGGGCCATCTGCTGTGATTGGTTGGGGTGAGAGAAGGAAGACAGGATAAAGACATGCTGTGGAAGAGAGACAGAGGTTAATAACAGATATGATTCAATGCAGAGAGGTCTGTTAACACATAGTGAGTGAGAAAGGTGACTGGAAAGGAAAAACTCAATGCATCATGGGAATCCCCGGCAGCCTACACCTATTGCAGCATAACTAAGGGAGGATTCAGGGTCACCTGGTCCAGCCCTAACTATATGCTTTAGCAAAAAGGAAAGTTTGAAGCCTAATCTTGAAAGTAGAGATAGTGTCTGTCTCCTGAATCCAAACTGGAAGCTGGTTCCACAGAAGAGGGGCCTGAAAACTGAAGGCTCTGCCTCCCATTCTACTTTTAAATACTCTAGGAACAACAAGTAGTTCTGCAGAGCGAGAGCGAAGTGCTCTAATAGGGTGATATGGTACTACAAGGTCATTAAGATAAGATGGGGCCTGATTATTTAAGACCTGTATTTCACTGTCTTTGTCTCTGCACATCCGTCCTCATTTACTGTGAGGACTACTCACAGTTTAACAGTTTAGCTTCAGCGTGCGGTGCTGTAACACCAAGGTGCAGACGGATATAAGTGACTGTGTCCTTGCTGTTGTTGTGTCTGTTCTCAGTGATTGTTGCAGTAGGTCACAGCGTGTCTCCTTTGGTGCAGGTGTGCTTTTGCTGGTCGGGCAGGTAGCCGATGGTATCTGTACGCCTCTTATTGGCTACGAGTCCGACCGAAGCCCCGGCTTTAGAAACTACGGCAAGAGGAAGACGTGGCATTTAGTTGGTAAGTACACAAAGTGAAAGCAGAGCCCTTTGTCTCTCATATATAAATACATCTGTATATGCGCATGTCTCAGTCAGATAAACCTCTGTGTTCATAGTGTTCAGCAGAGGTTAAGTTTCAACTGCTTTGGTGTTAATGACATTAAATCCATGCGCCATAGAGGGGCGACACTGAGACCCCTGAACAGATGCTGCTGCAGACATTTTCTCCTCCTCTTTAAAGCCTGACTGGCATTCACCATGAAACACCACAATGGGCAGGTCCACTGCAGCACAACCCGCAGCTCTGGTACCAACCAGCCACTACTGTTTATCCTAAAATGAACACGTTAGATCATGCTCAGTTCTTTGTTGCTAACCTATGAGCATGAATAATAGCTGAGATATTTATAAATAATGTCATACGGTCACCGCTGTCATCGTGACAGCACAGAGTGCAGGTTTTAGTCGTCACTGCACATCAATGACTCGGTGTGTGATTCTCTCAGAGGTCATGTGCCCTGAGAGTCATTAAGCTGCGTTTGAGTGACGTCTTCATTTTTATTTCTTTATTTTTGGGTGTCGTTTTGTTTTAGGGCCTCGTGGACCTGAGACACCAGTCAGTCCTCTGGTCATAGTTACTAACACGTGCTATGGGTAACATACTGTGAGATGCTGTCTGTAGGCAGCATGTGCACAGAGTATGTGTATTCTTATGGCAGTGATAGCCATACTGGGAATAGTGATGTTTTTGAAGATAAGCTGAGTCTTTTCAGTTTTTGCTGAGTGGAAATAAAAGCTGATTGTTTCTGAGCCCAAAACAATCAGCTTAGCCTTTCAGGAGAAACAGTGTTGTGAGCAGATTTACCGCGAAATCTGAAAGCTCTGCTTTTTAGGGTTGGTGTGTAAACTCTCGTGACTACAGACAGAGATCGACGTTCCCACCGTTCCCATTTCAAGTGCATAATCCCAACTATGGTGGCTGCTGGAGACCAAACATCAGAAACATTCAGTTTAGACAAAGTTTGCCTTAAACGCTTCAATCCCACCACAACACACAGAAACACTGCTGGATATGACGTCCCTGGAAAATTAAATCATCTTCATTCAAGTTGGATTTTGTTTAGTTTGATGATAACAGCCGTGAAGTTGTTTATTACTCCAGGACTTTCAGTACATCGACTCGGTTCAGTTAAATGTGAGTGGCTGGTGAGACTTAAAATGCACTTATAAAAATTTAGGGCTAAAGTAAAACATGTGCGTGGATATTGCCCCGTCTCATGACTTTAATTGTTTACCGTGCTATTTTCCAGGAAAGTCTGCCATATGAACCAAAAGGTCAAGGTAGGTTTGCACTGATTAACCACAGTCAGCCTGCTGTGCATGTATACATATACATGGAAAGACTGTGCTCCAACACCTGCCGTGGATTTTATTGATCAGGTTCACATGATACGTTTTAACAACTTAACGCTGTGCAAAATGTCATCAAAAGTGCAAACAAGAGCCCCGTAGGGAAACAGGCTGAGGCTTGTGCATATTGTTGCCTATTGTGTTACCAAAGCAGCTGTCAAGCAGGAACAAAAGCACAGAACTAAAAGCAGCGGTGCTGAGACGTATGAAAGTTTCCCCAGAGTTCTCGTTGGGCGACTGCGTCATCTGGTTGCCAAGCTGCTGTGCAACATCTGCTGAAATAGTCCTGATGCATGCAGAAGGCAGATGAGGGGAAACCAAACCCCTGTTAGCCACTGAGGTCAGCTGTGAAGAGCTCTGTTCTCATTATGTTCCTCTATGTGCTCATCTGGTACTAGTTAATGGGGAGGGGGTAAATGAAAAACCAATAATACATAGATATGATCCGCGTTGTGTCATCTCTTTGCTTCTGTATGTGTTTACATCCAGGTACACTGAGCGTAGTGCTCTCCTTTGCCTTCATCTTTAACCAGTGTGTGGGCTGCAGCTTCCTCACCCCTCAGTGGGCCAGTCTAATCTACTTCGTCCCATTCATCATCATCTTTCAGTTCGGCTGGGCCGCCACGCAGATCTCTCACCTGTCCCTCATCCCAGAGCTGGTCACTTGTGAGCATGCTAAAGTAGAGCTCACCGCGTACAGGTTAATACACGCGTGCTTTACATGACGAGAATCAAAAGATAGATGCACATCCCAAAGGTTGATGCTGTTCATCTGGATGTTTTCAGTGGCAGAAACTGAAAACATCCAGGAAGTGACCTCACAGCCCAGCGCTCAGTCAGCTGGTTTCAGTCACTGTGCAAAGGTCCTGTTTATAAGGTTGAAACCTGCAGTCAGCTGATGAGGATGAAACGTTTCTCCCACTGAAAACATCCAGATGAACAGAATCACCCTTTTCATGTTTCCTCACCTTGAACGTGCATCACGGTGTGAACGTCCACTCTGTGCTTTGTGTGTGGGAGCAGGTACGCGTTCACAGTGATAGCCAACATCACCGTGTATGGAGTGGCTTACCTGCTGTTTCACGTCCAGGCTGGAGAGGATGAAGACCCTGATTCACTGGGACCAGCAGACATCATCATCTTCAGGGTGAGCAGGCTGACGCGTGGGCATAGCTGCGAGCACAGCACGGTGTAGCAGCATCAGAGCGGGGCTGAAAGCTGTTGGAGTTCAAGCCTCTGGCTCTGCCAGCGTACTCTGTAAGACTGTGAATGTAGATGTGTACTGTGGAAAAAACCCAGGATGTAAATGTCTCTTCCTACACTTGTTTTTGCAGAAAGGTGCACGTTTCTATTAGTTTTTATTCAAGCAGAAAATACAGACCCAGGATTCTTGTGTTTGTTGTTAATGTTATGTTTGTGCTTGGTGCTCCCACCTGCAGTTTTCTGTGTACACGAGCAGATCAGGACAGTGGTGAGGTTTCTCTGGGTTTGTGGCAGCTTTGAACACAAACACTGCTGTATATCCTGCTGCTGCACAAACATGCTTCAGCAGAACTCTGTGCAGGGCTGTGACGGGAAGCAGATTCATTATTCACTTGGCTTTCTGTGAGTGCTGCCTCCTCGACGCAGTCACAAGATTAAGAAGCTTTGGGTTGATCATCCAGGTTTCCCTCTGTTCTACAACAAAGCCTCCTTGAACCTAATTACCTTCATTTGCACACAGGAACAGGCAGTAACAGTGTGACAGCAAAGTTGTGTACTTTTCTTTTTTGTATTTATATGGTGACGACTGTACAGACCACATAAAGCCATCAATGATACTTTTGCACTCAGCATATAAAGATGGCGGCCGCGCTGCATCTGGATGATATTTACTGTGTAGATCAGCTTTTAAAGAGGGGAGACGAAGCTCGCCGGCCACAGCAGAAGCTGCCGGGCTGACAGGTGGGACAGAAATGAACAGTCGATAGAAACGGTCCCTAAAATGTGATCCCAGGGTTTGATAACTCCGCCCACTCAGGGCAGCAGGAGCTTGTTTGTAGCAGCGATGATGTGTGCCACGCTGTGTGTAATTGCAGAATCTGTCACTAATTGTTTTGGGGATCGGTGTCGTCTTCTCCGTCGTTTTCCACGTGGGAACAAAAGAGAGCAATGGAGCAAGCGAGGAGTCGGAGGAGGCCGAGGGGGAGCGGAGGCCACTGCTGCCGCGCTCCAACACCTTCTCGTCTCTCCTGCAGTGGAAATGCTGGCTGCGACAGCCTTCTTTCTACCAGGTATGGAGCTTTGAATGACTTAAGCACTGACGCCACCTCCACCCGAACCTCTTCAGAATGACGGGAGCAGCTTCCAAGGCTGGGCGGGCGTCAGCGCCCGTTCAGCTCGAGATGTAGGATTTTGATATCGTAGCTGCATCAGCAGACCTGCTCGCTGTGTCTCTGCAGGTGGCCGTGCTCTACATGTCCACCAGGCTGATCGTCAACCTGTCTCAGACGTACATCTCCATGTATCTCATCAACACTCTGGGGCTGCCAAAGGTGACGGGAAATCGTCCAGTTCACCCGTAACACGCTGGGTTGTCGTCACGCGCTCATCTTCTGCTTGTTTTTTCCTCCCAACAGAAGTTCATAGCTACCATCCCATTGGTGATGTACGTGAGCGGCTTCCTGTCCTCCTTTATCATGAAGCCTGTCAGCAAACTCATTGGGAAATGTGTAAGTAAACCAGGTCAGGTTTCTGAAAGCAGCACGAGTGGCTCTGAGGGACTCGCTGCGCTCCTCGCTGTAGAAAACAAAACGTCATATTTGTTCTTGTCAGTCACGCTGACACGATTGCACCACAGAAATGGGGAAGGTGGAGCCTGTGCTGTGTTCACAGTAACAATACTTCATTACTCAGTAACAGGATGTGATTGCTTCTGTATCTGCATCATCAAAAAGGCAGAAGTGGGTCACTGTCATGTGTCTTCTGTCCTCTGATTGGTCCAGCTTACTTACTTCGTGGGCCTGCTGCTGATCATGGCGTTCTCGTATTGGGTGCTGCTGGACGTCACCATGGGTCAGCAGGTATACGGGGCGGCCGTGCTGCTGGGGGCCGGGTCCGCCACCATCCTGGTCATATCGCTCGCCATGACTGCGGAGCTCATTGCAGATCAGACGGTAAGACGTGCGTGAAAGGCCGAGGCGGAGGACGAAGGATCCTGTTGTTTGAGCGAATTTGTTCATCTCTTTGCAGCAAAGCGCAGCGTTCGTGTACGGAGCCATGAGTTTCACTGACAAGCTGGCCAATGGACTGGCAGTGATGATCATTCAGGCCCTGCATCCCTGCCAGTTAGTGCACACGCACGCACGCACGCACACGCACGCACACGCACGCACACACACGCACGCACACGCACGCACACACACGCACACACACGCACGCACACTAGAATCTGGCAGAGTGTGTGTGTCCTCCATCCTGATGCCTGAGTGTGAACGCTGCACCACTGTGGCCTCTGTGTCTCGGTGACAGTCTGCTGAGAATCATTGAGGTTTTTATTGTTAATTAAAGCAAAATTAAAACCCTTAAAACTGATGTCGTTAACTAAAACTCTGCAGATGTGATCAGTGTCAGGTTGTAGTACGACTTGGTTACTTGTTCTGATCAACGGCGTCAGATAGAAACAGTAAACATGTCAAACAGTTACATGTGCACACGTCCGGTACTGTGCTGCTAGGACACACACGTGTGTGTGTGTTTAAAAAGAACCCATCCTGACAGTAAACTCTTCTGTGTGTGTGTGTGTGTGTGTGTGTGTGTGTGTGTGACAGCACTGTGGTGTGCTGTCCTGCCTGTGTGTGGTTCTACCATTACATCATGGTCATCGTAACGGGAGGCGTTTCCATCGTCGCAGCTTTGGCCCTTTGCTCCATCCTCATCTGGCCAATCAAGATCAGAGGGCGTAAGTCTCTCTCTCTCTCTCTCTCTCTCTCTCTCACACTCACACACACACACACACACACACACACACACACACACACACACACACACAGTGTTTCTTGTGCGTCTTCACCTTTTCACTGTGTGTGTTTGCAGGTGCTCTGCCAATCATCTCCAGTGAAGCAAATGGAATCAACTGACAGGGCTCCTCCCACATCATCTCACCACGGGGAACTTTTTCAGGGAACGGCAGGAATCCTGTGGGACTTCCTGACCCGCTGCTGAAACCAAGAAGCTTTCTGTTTTTAAACTGAGATTTGCATCCTTTCATAACCTTGTTTTGTCTTCATTTTCTGGCGTCGGACTACAGGCCAGCAAACACGTGCACAGCTGCACCTGCACTGCTTTAAAGAATTGAGTCGCACAATAAGCTAGTTTGTAATGATTTTTGAGTACAGTGGCTGCAGCTGATTTCCTCTCACCTCTGACCCCCATGATTTTCACTGTGCACATGACAGGCCCGGCTCTGCAGCACTTATTTCCTTTTACTACACGGGGTCAGCCTGAAATTCCCTAAATGTGAATGAAGCCACTACACGGAGTTTGGAAAATGATGAGCAAACAGTTGTGCTCCTTAAACAGACATCAAACATGTTTCACACGTGCACTGTGCAGGAGAGCAGGGCTGGCTGCATGTCGCATTAATGTCCTGGATGACAAAGGGAACCGAGCCCCTGCTCGGAGGAGGACGTGAACGCCGTTCGGTGTCCTCAGCAGTAAAATCTTCCCCAGGTTTCACTAAGAGAGTCATTCCACTACCCCCCGCTACCATTGGACACACAAGGCCGTCTGTACAGCGTGCAGGCTGACGGCGAGGAGGATGCAGCACAGACGACACTAATACAAGCGTTTACCTCGAAGACGTTTGACTGGACTCGCTCAGTGACGCAGGTCAGAGGAAGTCCCTGCTGAGCTTCACCGGCTTGTTTCCAGTTGTGCTGTCCTGGAATTTGTCCCTCAAATGTTATGTAAACTGGAATCAAATGGAAGATGAATCACGTTTGTAATTAAGTGAGTTGATGAGCAGAGCTGTGTCTGACATTTAAACGCTTCAAAGGGATCAAATGTATTTGATGTGTGCATAGGAGGGAAGGTGGTGTTGGACCAGAGCTTTGTAATGATCAGCAGGACCTTTTTACTTTGTCTTCTACCTGTGTGATAAATCCTTTATTAAACAGGAGTCATTCCTCTGGTACGTTCTTCTTCTCAGCTGTGAACAGTTGCTACAAACGTCTGTCCCCGAACAGAAGCTGGCAGGTTATAATATTCATACAGTATGAAACCGCTGCTTCTAACTACAGCCAGTTTTATGGTCGCAGCAGCAGAGCTGCGACCCCTCGACCGTAACAGAGCTCACTATAACTCAGGGGTGTCCAGCTCCAGGCCTGGAGGGTCCTGCAGGTTTAGATCTGACCCTGGGTCAGCACACCTGAATGTCACAGTTCATTCCCAGGTCTCTGGAGAACTTCAGGACATGTTGAGGTCATTTAGCCATTTAAATCAGCTGTGATGGATCGAGGACACGTCTAAAGCCTGCAGGCCCCCCAGGCCTGGAGCTGGACACCTCTGGTGTAACTACTGATATTGTCACCCACTCCCACTCAGTCTGATTTAAACTTCATCATCACTCACGATGCAACCAGAAACCTGCACCTCCCAACACGTGCAACCACACGCAGCCCGCAACGCCTGAAAGGCGTGGAAGGTCCTACGGGTCATAGATTTCCCACAGTGGAGCAACTCCCCACCAGCTGTGATCATAGCTTTGAGTCTGTCTTCACGTGTCCCAGCACCAAACACACTTATTCACATCACCAACACGGTGCAGCGTGGACCATCGACGAGTGGCACGCACATCCACGCACCGTTTCTGCTCTGGCAGCTCCGTATGCTCCGCCCCTCCTCCGCACACGCCCACATCAAAGTGCAACCTGAACTGTTGCTATTCTCATCCCACCTTCACACACACGTATCCTGTTTCTGCTGACCTTCCTTTGTCGTTCTGTCCCTCCACCTCTGCAGAGGCTCCACCCTAAAACCTTTGACTGTAGACCTCAGCACGTCTCGTGTGCCCAGCACTTTCACAAGCGTCTGTGTCCCTGCAGAGCACAGCTCTTCTCCTAGCTCCCATCCTGTGTTTTCTCCATAGACCATAGGTGTCAAACTCTGGCCCGCGGGCCAAATTTGGCCTAATTACATTTGGCCCGCGAAGCCATACCAAATGACTATCAGAGCTGGCCTGCTGGTATTACACTGCTAATATATATATTGTTTAGTATTAAGCTTTGCTTGTTCCATATTCAGTTTTTCAGCACAACATGTTTGAGTCCATAAGAAAAGATTCATTCTCATATCTGGAGGAATAAATATATTTCAATAAATATTAACGTTAGCCCGCGACTTTGTTCCAGTTTTGAATTTTGGCCCACTGTGTGTTTGAGTTTGACACCCCTGCTGTAGACGGTGCAGTTCCTGTACTCCATCAACACCCAAGCAAACGGCTCTGCTGTTTCTTGGTGCTTCCTCCATCTCCAGTGTCACCACAGATGCTGACCGCCCTCCATCAGCGACATGTAGCCGCTGCTGCTGAGCTCTTTATAGATGAGAGCTCTATGACAGAGGTGCTGTCACCGCCATCTATGGGACGAGATCCCGAAATAAAGGAATGAATCACGTCCGCAAGACGAAATGTGAAAGACGGAGGTGAAAGTGTGAAAATGGGAAAAACCAAACGATTAAATGTAAAAACAAACAAACAAACAGGTTCATGTGAAATCTGTGATAACGACAAACAACACGAAGCTTTGAATTGTGTAGTTTTATTGCTGTTGTGAGGCTGCAGAGCTGCCAGCAGCAGCTCTCAGCAGGCAGCGCGATGCGCAGCGCGGCTTTAACGCTGCTGTCAGGGAGCGCTGGCGTTCATCTTCTCCTGGCAGCCGTCCCAGAAGCTCTGAAGTCTGTTGTCTTTGTTGCTGCAGAAGTCGGTGAAGTCTCTGAGCAGCCGGTCCGCCAGCCGCTCGTCGCCCAGCACTCCGGTTCTCCACGCTTTGGTCAGCATGGTGTTGTAGGCCCAGTAGTAGCCCACCCTCTCCTCCCCTCCGAACGGGCCCTGGCTGTTGGAGGTGGTGGAGTTTCTACGGCGGCGCTGCTGCCCGCTCGAATACTTCCTCTTAGCGTACGGCAGCTGCAGGAACACGGTGCCTGAAACGAGGCGGTGAAACTGGTCAGCTTCCCACAAACACAGTGGGTGTCTGTGCTGTGACGGGACTAACCTGTGACGTGGATGTACTGAGGCTTGTTCTCAGACGGGAAATTAAAGGTGGAAGCAGAAAACTTGTCATGCACGAAGCCAAACCTGGTAGAAAGAGTACAGTGTTCACACAAAGTGAAGCATGATGGAGAATAGAGCTGGGCGATATATCGAGTTTTTAAAACATATCGATATATTTTATACGAGATATAAGATGTGACAATATCCTTTATATCGATATAGTCTATGTTACGTTATAATTATAGTTGTGGAGCCGCAAGTTTGCCTCTCTTTCGTCCACTTTTGTCTCTACACAACGTTACTCCGCCTCACCTTCACTGAAGACAACTCCCCCTCCTCCCCCATCGCTTCACGTGCAGGCAGCGACAAGACGGACACGGCAAATCTCCGTTAACGAGTTACTGCGCATCGCCCCATGCGTGGGGCTGGACGGCGTCAACGTGCTAACGAGCTAAACATGCTAACGAGCTAAACATGCTAACGAGCTAACAGCGCTAACCCTAAAATTCTTTCATTCTCTCAAAAGTTGACAGTGCGCCTTATGTATGAATTCTGGTTGTGCTTGATGGCCGCGAACCGATTTTATGTGGTACACGGCGCTCAGCAATCTGTCAAAAATGTTTGAGTACGACTTTGGTCAGCTACGGAGCTGCACCGCTTGATGGATTGTCGGCGCATTACGGCTACCGAGGAGCTTCGCGGAGTGATACGTACTGTGCATCAACGTAATATTACCGTATTGTGTGTGTATAAGGACCATAAATGGCACCTGTAAGAGACGTGGTTATGAAGCGGATTTCAAACTCCAGGCTGTCAGTCACACAGTAAAACTTGGGAACAGAGCAGCTGTGAAATCTGTCTGTCTTTGTTATTACGCTCAGCGTCTTTTAGTTTACATTTTGACTGCACAATTGTGAGCTCTTTGTTTAGCACAAAAACAACCTTGTTTTCTTTTATTTATGGAGCATTATTATTTAATAAATGCTCATAATTTAATTTTGAGTAATTTTTCATGTACATCTGCTCTATGTTAATAAAAGTGCCTGTGTGACATCTGGGACACAGCTTTGACTAAGAACTCTTTTTGTTCTTACTTTATGGCTTAAAAAAAAAAAAAAAAATCGAGATATATATCTTATATCGCCATCCAGCTAAAAAATATCGAGATATGAATTTTGGGTCATATCGCCCAGCCCTAATGGAGAACATTAAGCTGAAAATCCTAAACTCTAAGTCTGATTTCAGGAAAGGGGCCGAGTTGTAAACGTAGAACGACACGATGAGCGCTGGCTTCACGCTGCCACAGAGCACAAACCTCACAGGAAAGTAACATGAAGCAAGCGCCTCTTTCTTCCACACAGCTTCTGATCGTTTCATCTCCTGCCCCATCACGTGTTCGTGTTTACTCGAGTCTGTCCGTTTAGATTCACGGCTGTTATAAGTAACCATGTTTAGAGTTAGCAGCTAAAGCTAATCGGCTTGTATCCAACGTCAAGTTAGCGCAACAGGGTCAGCCAAGGTTTACATGTGAGATTCAAACACGATAAAGCCGTAGGTCGATAGAATAACAGGAAGTCAAAGAAACACTGAAATGGCTGAAACAAAGAGCAGAACATTCATGAATCTAACGCTGTGGAGTGTTTCTAACAGATCACAGAAGCCTGCGTGTCAAAACTAGAAGCAACAGAAGAGTAATGCATGTTTCTTTACATGTTTAGCCCTGCAGCAGCTAACGCAGCGCTCCATGTGTAACTGACAGCACAGTGCAGACAGCGACTACAACCTGTAGAGGACGGCCTCCTGAAAGAGCTGCATCCTGTCCCAGTACGTCTCCGGTTCAAACCCTGTGTGATGACAGGACACATGTTGTCACTGAGCCACATGGACGCACACGAAAGACTCGTTCAGAGAGGCGGGAACCTTCAAAAAGGTTGTCGCTGCCATTCTTCAGCAGGCAGTGGACGTTCAGAGGAATGAAGAGCTGCGCTCTCAGCGGGTCTCCGTACAGGCAGGACGTCAGAGCGAAGGGAACTTCCAGCACCGGCACCAACAGGAAACCACAGGACGCCGCCTTCCTGTGCCAGCCTTGGACCTGATGGACAGTGACCGTTAAAACCTGTGAATCAGACACTTCCTCTGGGCTCATGTAAAGATTATGGCTGCCTGACGGCTCTTATTTTTCACACTCTCAAAGCACAGCAGTAAATCTGTCACACAGTCACTGTGCTCCAGTGCAGCGGGTGTGTTTGTAGCTGTTCTCTGTGGAGCTCAAACGTACGACCTGCAGAGTCACTGTGCACAGCCACACAAACGATTCACTTTACTCGGCCTGTCTCCCCTCGGTGTGGTTCATTCATCACATAATGACACAGTGACACTCCCACAGACAGTGTCTGTGCTCTCACAGCATTCATGTTTCTATTCTGCTACAGCAGCACATGTACATACTGCATGTATACTCTGTGCACACCATGCATCAAACAGAGCTGAGCTGCAGTTTGGACGTTAGAGGGATGCACACGCTGGCTTTGACTGCAGCGCTGCTTTGAACCAGGACACGTGCTTACCATTTCAAAGAGCACTGCAGCAGTGACGGCCATCCAGTGCAGCTTGATCTCAAAGGCAGCGTTGAGCGAGAAGTTGCCGTGGTAATAACAGCTGCACCACTCAGTTCGGTCACTGCGGTTGTTGACGTCCACGTCTAGAGTGACCGTCTTCTGCTCTGGAACTGTAGCAGCTACAGGACACGTGGACAAGGGTGGGAAAACAGGAAGACGGGAGACAAAGCAGCAAAGAAAAGGAGAGGCTGAGGCATGATGAAGAGCACAGCTGCTGACGGCTTCATGGACGACCCTCCAAGGTTGGATCGACACTGACTGACGCTCGGTTTTCTAGATTACACACCAGCTTTGAATAAGTATTCATATACAGTCTGGTATGTGAGCCAGCACTTATTACCAACTAATGTGTTGATATACTATTTTTGTTTCTTAATTCTGAATATTTATATGTAAGACTGAAGCTCCAGATGTGGACCGTTTAGTGCACATGGCTGCACAGATACAGGAACCTCTGCAAACTGGCACCAGCTTTATCACTGTGCTAACATTCATGTTTCCAGGTACGGGCGCATTATTCCAGCTCCTGGATGCAAAGTTTAAGCCAGTCCAACTGCAAAACAGCAATGTTTTAACAAATGATGCATTTAATGGCTGCAGGAAGCAAGAAACAAGCATGAGTGCAGGCAGCAGAGGGACAGGTGAGGACAACGCACACCACAGCACTAGTAACCCACAGCCACTGACACCACAGCGTGCACCGAGACTCCACACCACCAGTGCAACTACTGCTGCTTATGCACTAACCACACAGCATGCACTGAGGGGGCTATTTGATCACATGGATACTATTAGAACTACAGGTAGTGTGCATGCACTGCAGAACACAACGCCAGCTGTCCCGTGCAGATCTGCAGGCGCCCGTGAGGCCAGCTGAGCCCTGCATCTGTGTCAGTGACGGCGCAGGGGGAGGACGATGTCAGGGACAAACACGAATGATGGTAAATGAGGTTTGGATGTTACGTCTGTGGGTTTTACATGTAGGCTCGTCGTTTTCAGTTTGGGGTGCAGTACAGCATCGTCTGTTAATCTACGAAAACTGCAAATACATGCAAAGAAGAAGCAGAAGCACACTGCATCAGGGCCACTGACTGCAGTCACACATCGATTCACTGCTGTGCTACAGTTGTCTGTGTGTGTGAGGACTGCTGCTACAAAAACTGAAGGAACAAAGGAAATGTGTGCAAACTGAAAACCACGAGTGTTGATGCATCCAAGGCCAACAGCTGGAGGGTGCAGAGTTGAGCAGATGTTGGCCGTGATGCTACAGCCATAATCCAATCCTAAATAACACTCAGGATTTCCCCTTTGGCTTGTGCAGCACTGGACCAACATCCCCAAACAAATGCAGCCTGTTCACCTTTGGTGACACGCTGGGCTCAGCCGGCCCCCTGAGGCAGGCTGCAGTACGATCTGCATCAGACTGCATTAGACGGTGTGGGTCGGGCTGGGTGTACCTAGCAGTGCAGCGGCCTGGCTGCGTCCTCCAAAGCTGCGGCTGAAGGAGCTGTGCCTACTTGCGTAGGAAGCTGGTCGGCTGGGCAGCCAGGGCAGGAGGAAGGCCGGGAGGTCGCAGGGGCGCCGCTCCTCCAGCACGAAGGCCACCTCGAACCACTTTCTTTGGAACAGGGAAAAATCCTCTAGTGCTGCAGTGGACCAGCCCCCGCCTGCAGCGGTGGAGAGCGGGGGGGTGGCGCCTACAGGGGAAACGGCTGTATGAGAATAACCACACGTTTAAAATGTATTCGCCGAGTTAAAAGGATGTTTGTCCGTGTGCCTGTTCACTCACCGTCCTTCTCTCCCACTATCCTGTAGAAGTAGAAGCCGTAGACAAAGGTGCGCATGGCTTCCCCCGAGGCGTGCGTCACCAAACCTTCATCCAACATTTTCTACATAGAAGTCAGTTTATGGTCACTACATTCAGATGACATGGACAGAGGAGAGTGGCTGCAAGCCGAGCCCTCATAATGTCCTCCAGATTCCTCACAGCTGTGGCCCTCACCACAAAACTGACCTTTCACTTTGCATTTTAGGGCCACAGACCTTGTTTACATAAAGTATCGTCTGTTTTTGAGCGAAAATAAAACGAGAAAATGTTCAGATTATTTTGACTGTCTGATGAACCACAGAGTGCTGTGTGTTGAACTCCAGTGAGAAAGGTTTCTTTGAAGCATTTATAAAAGTTAAATGGCAGCACATAATCACAGCTGTGGCCCTCAGGGGTCAAACTTGTCCTCATCTGGTTTGATTGATACTTAATTAATATGAGGTGGATTTTTCCCCACTTTTAATTAAAACTTAATTCAAACATTTTGACACTATTTTTATTGCATTTCAAATCGAAGTCTGATAAAACCTGATTTATACCAAATGTTTCTTTGTTTTCAGGTAAAAAATAAATTTAATGATCAGTTATTGTGATTATTGTTTCACAGCCAGAGTCGGCTGCTTTGACAGATGATCACAGACGGGTTTATGTCAAAGTTCATTTAGAAAGCCGTTTTTAAACTACTTCTAATCACATCTGTTGTCCTCTGGGCTCAAAAAGGCTCCGTTTGCTTTGACTGTTTATAAAGCAACAAGTATAAAATATCATCCATCTCTGTTTCAAGGATTTATTCAACTTTATTCCAACTCATTACCTGATGATCTTCTATTGTGTCTTCATCATGAAATGATATCACTTTTGTGCTTCTATGATAAATCTTGTTTCAGCATGAAAACTTCCCTGCCAGACTCAGGATGTCATAAACTGGCCGTAGCGACTCTGCTGGATGCACGGCAGTAAGAATCAACACACCCACACACAGCAAAAGTATTCGGCCCCTTGAACTTTCCCACATTTTGTCACATTACAGCCACAAACATGAATCAATGTTATTGGAATTCCAGGTGAAAGACCAACACAAAGTGGTGCACACGTGAGAAGTGGAAGGAAAATCAGACATGACTCCAAACATCTTTACAAATAAATAACTGCAAAGTGGGGTGTGCGTAATTATTCAGCCCCTTTGGTCTGAGTGCAGTCAGTTGCACATAGACGTTGCCTGATGAGTGCTAATGACTAAACAAAGTGCACCTGTGTGTAATCTAATGTCAGTACAAATACAGCTGCTCTGTGACGGCCTCAGAGGTTGTCTAAGAGAATATTGGGAGCAACAACACCATGAAGTCCAAAGAACACACCAGACAGGTCAGGCATAAAGTTATTGAGACATTTAAAGCAGGCTTAGGCTACAAAAAGATTTCCCAAGCCTTGAACATCCCACGGAGCACTGTTCAAGCAATCATTCAGAAATGGAAGGAGTATGGCACAACTGTAAACCTACCAAGACAAGGCCGTCCACCTAAACTCACAGGCCGAACAAGGAGAGCGCTGATCAGAAATGCAGCCAAGAGGCCCATGGTGACTCTGGACGAGCTGCAGAGATCTACAGCTCAGGTGGGGGAATCTGTCCACAGGACAACTATTAGTCGTGCACTGCACAAAGTTGGCCTTTATGGAAGAGCGGCAAGAAGAAAGCCATTGTTAACAGAAAACCATAAGAAGTCCCTCGTTGTCCCTCCTTGTTTGTCATTGAGTTGGCTGTAGAGCAGGTCGTCTGCTAATTGGATGGTTGTTGGTTCAATCTCTGTGTGCTCTAGTCTGGAGTTCTTACCAAGGTGTCCTTGGGCAAGTTACTGAACCCCAACTTGGTCTCTGATGCATCCATTGGCATGTGAACGTTAAAAAGCAGAATAGAAGCAGAATACATGGTGTATAATGCTTTCAGTGCTCGAGTAGAAAAGCAACTGAAGGAGTATGGGACCTGGCGAACGCACTTTTCTCCTCTCCCTTATCTTCCCTGCTTATGTCCTTGTCTAGTCTCGTGTTTTTTGTATTACTTTTCCCTGGAACACTCTCTCACAGTCTGTTCTCTAAAACCTAAAAGAGGAATTATGGGTTGGATCAACTGGTCCCTAAATGCAATTGACACCCCTTTCTCAACGAGAAGTCTGGGCTCGGGTGAGCCTGAGTGCTGAAGATATCTACCTATTCGGAACCATGGTAACGGGGTTCTGGTTGATCGGAGCTGGCTTGGCCCTGACTTATCGAAGAATTAAGGAAGCGGAACCGGCTGTTCAAACCCCCACAAGGCTGCCTGCTGGGATTGGAACAATCTGAAGAGGCGTGAGTTTCTCAAAATGGGCTCATTGAGTGCAGCACGGATAAGATCTTGGAGAGGCTATGGCTGCTGTGAATACTCAGAATAAGATCTCTGACTGCAGACTGGATACATCTCAGAAGGGCTCGCTTGGAATAAGATCTCTGAGTGCAGACTGGATGACATCTTGGGGAGGCACACTGCCGTGAGTTCTCAGAATCGGCTCCTTGAGCACAAGAAATGACAACATCACAGAACGCAAGTATGAGAGCTCACGGCTCTCCAACGGGAGATTGAGAGACCAGTGTTGGACTGTAGAACTGCTTTGAAATTCATATGAGCTGTTCGCACTAAAGTAAAAACCTCCATCACTTTTGTGGATACCCCTTCGGCACCAGCCGTGGGCTCAAGGCTGGAGCCGAACAACAACTCCCTGATAACGACTGTGTTTAGACTGTTCTTCCCATTCCATGCAAGGCCACCTGGGTTGGCTGGAAGACTGTTTACTTAGCCTAGCAGGGTGAAGGACACTGACTCAGCTGAACTCTGGACACGCACACACATACATATACTGATACTGATAAGCACTCACTGACGCATCACCCTCCCTACCCCGGATCCAACGCCACCTCCAACGCTTACCTCCCCTCTGATGTGGACATCGGGTCAGTTGGAGGCGCAGTCGAAGATTGCAGCGGTCCCAGATCAGATGTACACACTGGAACTCTTTGCCATGTTGCTGTCTGTGTTTATTGTGCTGTGGTGTGTTGATATCTGTGCATTCCTGTATTATCCTTCTGTGTTACACATTTCGATGTTTTTTTCCTCGCCTGACCTGTCTCCCCAATGTGATGTTTGTATTGTATGTATTGTACGGTCGGCAAGGTCTGTCATCTCGGTTGTGGGCAAAAGACCTGCAGCTGACAAATAAAGGCTCTCTCATCTCATCATCTCTTTCTTGATCTTCATCATAACTGAAGTGGAAGATGTGTAGTCCTCTGACACATCTTCTATTTCACTTCATAGCCTTCTTCCACTCCTGTGGGTGGGTGATGTGGGGGCTTCTTCAGAGAAAGGGTAGCATGTGCTCTAAATATTGGCAACATTTTCTTTATCTTCTAACTCTGGATCTTCCTGACCATTGATTCTTCCTCATTATACTAGAGGACAATATGTGCTTTGTTCTGCTGCTCATCATTTTCCACAACATGGTAATTTTTTTACTTTTCATACTTTCTGTGTATGCATCACTGTAGGGTCGACCTTACAACATGAAGCACCTCGAGGCGACTGTTGTTGTGATTTGGCGCTGTGTAAACAAATTGTGTTGTTGGTAAGTGGCCTGTATTTGTATAGCACTTTACTAGTCCCAACTCTTGCGCCACGATCTTGTTGTTGTTCTTGTTACACATCAGTGATCAAAGATGTGTGAAAGCAGTTTGGTGTGACAATGTGGCCATTGGCAACACATTGGCAACACATTGGCAACACATTGGCAACACATTGGGGTCGTTTTTGACCCCTGAGGACAGCAGGTGTTAGTAAATCCAATAACAACCCCATAAATAAATCAAATGACTTAAAACTTATTCCGATCATGTATAGCATAGTACTGAATAACTCCTGTTATCTTCAGACCATTTGATGAATAAAAAACACATTTTTGATGAAAAAGATTTCTTTTCGGGTCAAAAATGACTCGAGGACAACACAAGGGTTCAAGCAGCAGCTTAGATCTGCCGTGCTCGTCTTCACAGCCTGGCTGAGCTAACACGGCGGGGCCGTCCTTCCTGGTGCGGCGCAGATCCTCCATTAACAAACAGCTTTGCTACATCGTATCTGACTATTGGAGCCACATGCAGGCTGCAAACTAACGGCGTGGCCTACACTGCAGTTATGACTCACACTCTAATCAGCAGCAACAAACATCCTCCATCTCGTCACATTGAATCAAAGTTGGCACCAGGAAGTCCTACCTGCATGATATCCACCGCCATCCCCTGTGTGGCCACACCCTCCACGTTAGTGACCAGCCAATGAACCACTTCTGCGCTGATAAAGCAGTTGAGCGGCAGGCCCTTCTGCTCTGGGAGAAGCTGTACGCCCGTCCTGTAATGCAACCACACAGACAAATCACTGCAGAGAGTAATAGAGCAGGGCGATATGACCAAAAATACTCATCACCATATACAGTTGAAAATTTGCGATAACCATATAATTGACCCTAGACAAAATACTTTACAACTCCACAACTTTATTAGTGCAAAAACCCATCAATGTATTTTCACTTAAACAAGCAGCTGTTTTTTATGTGCATTAAAGTTATATAAACTTTAACAGTGCAAATTCCTCGCTGACAGTTTAACCAAAAGGCGTTTCCAGTGGAAACTGGCCGACATATCCTCAGCATAACCATTTATAATATCCACAAAACTTAAAGAGGTTAAACACACACAGTACGGTAACATTATGTTGAAGCACAGTACGTATCACTCCGCGAGGCTCCGCCTACGATAGCCGTAATGCTCCAACAATCCATCAAGCGGTGCGGCTTCGTAGCTTAGCAAAGTCGTACTGAAACATGTGACAGATTTTCGAGCGCCGTGCACATAAAATCGTTTCGAGGTCAGTAAACACAACCAGAGTTCATACATAAGGCACACGGGGTTATAAGGGGCTCTGTCGACTTTCAGACAAATCAAAGGATTGATTTTAAGTGTGCCATATTTTCCAAACAACACGGTAATAACGACGGCCCGCTAGCATGCGCTACCAAAAATAGTGCTTTGTTGTGTATCTGACGGACAAAAGCTAAACCAGTTCCACACCAGTGAAGCTGCAGCATTTTTACAAACCAGTTCAGGTTCATGGTTTCACTCAACGATCCGCTTTCGCTCTTCTCCGCCATGATTTTTCCGCCATGCGCATATGTAAACAAAGGCACTGCGCATGTGCATTTTACCCATATTCTATCGCCATCATTTTCTTATCGTTGCCCAACATTACACCGGTGTTACTGCCCTAGACTGAAACAAACTGGCACTTTTCATTTGGAAGTTCAGATTGTTAGAAATGTTCTTCTTATCTCACCTGCAGATATCCAGCGACCACAAGAACCCTGAAGTATGTTTTTATCTGAGCACGTTAGTTTTGGCCATTCCTGCTGGCAGTGGCCCACGGGGAGACACACGTGCTAACGTTTCATAGATTTTCCTCCGTTATCGTACCGACTCATTGGTCCCAAACAATCAGGAGACATTAAAAAGGAATCTTACGTGGGATGTTTGATCGCTTCCAGGATCTCCATGAGTGTGGAGGAAGAGGACAGAGAGAGGACTCCTGCTGCAGACTGCCCACTGTGAACACATCAGTGAGTGGAATTAGCAGCTCCGTGCACTGAAGTCACGATACAAAATAACGTGGGCGTTTCCTCTACACGAGGCGCTAAAAGCAACGGTCTCAGTTTAACCACATTCTACAAACTGTTTTTCTGACAAGTGTTGACCTCATGAAAACTTGGATGAGCTTAATGTTTCTAAAGTATCCGAGTACATAAAAGAGCAGGTCACCTGACGTCGGTGCTGCAGGCTGCAGCTTCTCCTGTAGGCTGCGCTGCTGCTCCGGGCTGAACTCCTCTGTCTGCAGCCTCGCTCGTCTCAGCCGCCAGCTACAGTCGCACACGTCACAAAGGTTTCCCACATTACACACTGTTCGTCACTCTGGTGGTATCTGCACATGCCGACGGTGTCAGCCACACCGACACAAAGGACGCGTGTGGGTCTGCACAGCAATGAGCCGTTTAACACAAAGTCATCTGTTCCCACAGCGGGATGAGACAGGATGTCATTCCCAGTGTGCTTCATGGCTGATGGAAAGCTACCTTTGTGTTCAGGTGCTGAGACAGCAGCTCACAGGAGCTGTGCTTGGAGGCAACGCTGCAGATAATAATGTTTTAGTTGCCTCATCCCAAGCTGTGGCCTAAATGACAGTTTTCTGCTTTCCTCAGCTGGAAAACAAGAGTTGAGATGAAACTTTGATACAAGCTCAGCTAAAATGTAGTTTTGTTTTTTTAAATGTCAAACATTGGAAAACAACACAAACCTTTTTTCTAACAGCCAATGGCTCAGCATGTTTGTGCTCTCGGCTCATGGTGAACATGAATAAAAACATCAAACAAAAAAGTCGCTTCAAACTGTAGAAACGGAGATTTCTACGGGGCTGTCAACGTTAACGTGTTAGCACGTGTTAGTGGACGCACTTCATACAAACTGCCTGAGACTCTGACAGACGCATTTCAGGGATTTTGGGTCGTTCTGCGCTGCAGACGGTTCATTGTGTTGACAGTTTGAATTGCGTAACCGTGACGACGGACTAACACGTGTTAACACGTTAACAGCCCTAATTTCTACATGTCAATATATGGACCCCAAGTGGCCCCCGGGCCACGAGTTTGACACCCCTGCTCTATAGTTGGTCTCTCTGTGTTTGTACATCATTAATGGAAAGCACCAGCGTAAGGACAATACATGAACAGATGTGGTCAGGTACAACAGACATGTGCACACCATCAAACATCTGCATGTACAGGCACCACGTGAGGAAACAGGACGGGCTGAGAAACTGAATGTTAGTGATGCAGAACCGGCTGTGACAGAAACTGCACTGGATTATTACTAATCTGACACTAGATTCAATGCAATAAGCAGCCATAAAACATGCAAACAAACGTGATCCCAGTGCGAGGAGGTCTCAGCAAACATCACTACGAGCACTGCTGCAAAGCATGCTCAGGCAGCGACACAGCAAACGACACACACGTGCACACCCAGCATCCCCGATACTAACCTGAGAGTGACAGATGTAGGAGGAACGAGGGCTACGTATAAAATCCAAAATAAAGGCCGCGTCCTGTCAGCATACAGGAAGAACACAAGCCAGGATCAAACACCCAAAGCAACAGGAACCAAACAGATGACGGCAGGAAGCACATGGAAGGAGAGAAAGCAAGAGCTGCACACCAAAGCACCATAAATGCACACGTGTCTGCAGAAGCTCAGCGTGAAGCAAAAGGACGTGTTCTGCCGGGCGCACACATCCTCACCTTGCGGGGGCTGTCTACGTATGTGGGAGCTGCGGTCACACTTGCAGGGTCACCGACGGCTGCTGAGGGCTTCGCCGTCTCCTCCAGTGTCCTGACACGAAGCACAACATTTATAAAGACTGACACGCTGCACAGCAAACCACAGAATAATTACATAGCCCTAAAGTTCTGTGAAGAACCATGAACATAATACAAGGCTCAGACAGCCACAGGTCCAGGGGACACGCACTTCTGGTTCTGCTCCATCTCCAGCAGGGCTGATAAGGCTGACGTGCCCTTCTTGCCCTGTGGTGGCGCCACGGGCTCAGCGGGGTACGGAGAGAGCGGGCTGGTCACCTGGAGCCCTTTGAGGGGCGCACTCTTCTGCTGCATATCAGATAAGAAAACGATGCGTCAGCGCCAACAACACTGCAGATCAGTGGTTTGTAACGAGCTCCACTTTGATGTGCTTGCAATCAAAATCTCACCCTGATGATCCTGTCAGAGCGGTGCCGGCGCCGAATACGGTTGAGACCCTCCAGGAAACGAATGAAGCCGTCCAACAGGACCCAGTCCCCGCTGTTACCCGCTCCAGCACCCGCTCCCTCCCCGTAAACGTCCCAGTGTCCCTCCCCATCCGCCACCCGACGAGCCCCTCCGGCCGGCAGCAGGAGGAAGCGAGTTCTCCAGAACTTGAGCGAGTCAATCAAACTGGGGAGGCAGAGGAAGTGACTGGCGTGTGCATATTACATACACGATGTGGGAAGTTATTCAAATGCTACGGTAACAGGACAGTAACGTCCCGACAGCACTGCTACCTGAAGTCCTCCGAGCCACCAGAGCAGATGTACTGGTCCAGGTAGTTCCACTTGTACTCCTCCAGTCTCTCGTGTCCAAACTCGACCCAGCAGCAAACAAACTGAGCATCAGAGTGCGGAGGACACAGGCTGTAGCTGTACTGGATCTGAGCCGACTCGTACGGGTACCTGAAACACACGAGCTGCTGTTGGTGCCAGCGTGGCGTTCGCGCTAACATGAGAAACAGTTCATGCATGTCTCCACGCGTCACATCAGCCAACGATTCTTCGGCTCGTTCATTCACAACTGCAGACAGAGTGTCCTGGAGTCGCAGCGACCAGTTAAACCAGTTCAGTCTGTCACCACGCGTGCTCTGCTTCAGACGGCTCCATCACCTCCATCGTACACAACATGTAATTACCAGCTTCAGCCAACAGTTACATTCAGTTCATTTCAACCACTTAATCCGTTACTTTTACTAGTAATGGATTACTTTTCTACTTAGTAATTCCAAATACTGCTTTAAGCTATCAATCTACACAAAAGTAAAGTTGGATTTTAGCCAAATAATTATTGTTTTTATCTCATTACTTATTAACAAAAGCTGCTGCTGCCTCCGTCTGTTTCTACACGTCAGTGTGGATCCAGGCACGGGTCCTCAGAGGGGGGCCTGCACAGGACTAAGAGCCCTGCTCTGACAGGACACGCCTGCTGGTTCTCGTGTTGGTGTATTTGGGCCGGGTGCACTCACTTTGGCAGGTAGCGAGTAACCGTTATGATCTTGTCTTTGAGGCAGACTTTGTGGAAGGTGCGGCCCATGCTGACCCAGTAAACGCTCTCCTCCTCCTCTGTCCGACGCAGAGACACCAGACCTGAAGACACGAGAAGAATCGGGTCACACGTAGTGACAAACATCTGGCGTTTCTCTTTAAGACGCCACAGCTGGCACACGGACGTCTGTTCTACGGTTATTATGACTGAAGGTTGACAGATAAGCAGCTGCAGCCCAAAGAGAAGACGCGTCGTTTCGTCTTCATCTACAGACCGGCTCTGCACTCAATGTGCAACTGGAAAGAACAGCATCCAACATCATACGTGCACCCACCAGCCAGTGATTGAAAACAGAGCTCGCACTGTCACATACCTCGAGCCGGCCTTCTTCTAAAAACTGAAAAAGCAAAACTTTTAAATTCAGTTTTCAGCTGTAAACACAAACAGATACTCTGAAGACTACTACAAAGTACGGCTGCTTTATTTGTTTCTGCTTCCTCTGTGTTTGCTCAGACTAATGATGACGATGTAATAGATTACAAAGAGTTCTTTCACCTCTGGAGTACAGCGGACTGCTGCCGAGGGGCGTGGCCACAGCGGGCTGCTGTTTTCTGTTATTGGGCTGGACGATGATCTGGTAGCCCTGCATCAGCCTCTGACAGATGAACTCCTCAAACACCTGAGATGCACCCATCACGGGAACGTCATCTTCACGCCTGACAGGAGAACAAAGATGGAGGGCGCATCTTGTTTCAGAAATATGATTGTAGACAGGAAACCTCGAAGTTTCTCTTTAACCAGAGAAATGGTATCCGGTTGTTAAGTGATGACGTGACGAATCCTACTTCCGGGCCTAAAGTAGTCTGCGTTTAATATGGCTTTTGTGTTGTTAACATGTTTAATGTTATGTATTTTCTTCTATTTGATCTCAAAAAGCTCCTAAAACAGTCAGTGATCACTGTTGACCTCCCTCGGCTTTTATTACCACTAATCATTTATTTAAGCTCAGTTTTTAAAACCTTAGGATGTAACTACAGCCCAGCCCATGCAGCAATATATGAATGACTAACCTCGTATTGTGGATGGATTATCTCAGTTGTTCTCCTGGCTGAAGTTTGGTCCTTTTACAGCATCCTGCCATGCGATTACATTTGTTCCTGACCACCGAGAACACTCACGGTAACTTTTATCGAGTGGAAAAAAAGTTAGCTTGTTTATATTATGCTAACGTAGCTGTGTCGCTAGCAGTCACGTAGCACATCATTATATATCAGCTAGCCAAACTTCAGTAACCCTACAAACGTCACTGCTGTTTAGTTTTCTGTCCTCATTTATGTTGGAAGTGATAACAGAGCTGTACGTTTTAATTTGTTTCCAAAACCCCGCAGTCAGGACATGCTATATTGTATTTAGATAGAAGCTAGCGAGCTAACTCCCTGCTAACTTCTAACTCCGTTAAATGTCATAAATTCCGTTTTCATGGATGCCTGGATGTTAAACTCAATTGTTACACCTGGTAGAGCAGAACGCTGATCATTTTATTAAAGATGAAAGACTTTAGACAGTTTTTCAACTCTCAGTAATGCCATAGTGATCGTTTGATATATGGACCTGCAGCGGAGTTTAGACCCAGACACGGCTAGTGACGTCAGACTGAACAACCGGATAGCGCTTTACTCCGTCCCTATGGACCCCAAAGTGCTTCACACTACATCCAGTCATTCACACACACATCCACCCACTGGTGATGGCAGCTACATGTGGCCGCAGCCGCCCTGGGGCGCACTGACAGAGGCGAGGAAGAAAAACTCGGGTCACTCAGTTATTATTTATACCAACTGTGGTTTAGACCCACGCCTGTGTGGACTGGACACTCGTATCAGTGGTAAAAGCACTGATTCTTAGACAGCTTTTCTCCTCTCCCCGAGTACTCCGAGCGCTCTACACACACTCACAGCCGGTCTCCCAAACACTGACTCCAAGCTGAGTCAAACAACATCCACGCTCCGATGGATGCATCGGAGAGCAGCTTGGGGTTAGTATCCTGCCCACATGCAGACTGGAGGACGCAGGGGTGGAAACACCAACCTCCCGATCAGTAGGTGACCTGCTCTACCTCCTGAGCTACAGCCACCCCCACAGCTGGCTGAGCAGCTAACACCGAGACTCCCTGTGTCCTCGAGTACAAGCTGTAAACCAGTGAAGCTGATTCTGACTCGTTCGGGTCATAACCTGAAACCCTCAAACCCCGCCTACAGACGGGGCGGAGCCTACCTGTCCAGGTCGCTGTGCGGCAGCAGATCGTAGCAGCCCTCGGTGTAGTCGTTCTGCAGCGTCTGCCGGTCAGGGAAGTAGTCCGTGGTAAGCGGGAGGCACGCCGGCGTGGTCAGGGACTTCCAGTCCACTCCCACTGTGCAGCAGAAGCTGGGCACTGTGGGGGGTGCAGATAGCAGCAGGCCTTCACACGCGCACACACACACGCACGCACACACAGCAAAACAACAAATCCCCGCAGCACAGACAAATGCAGGTACCCAGAGTGGAGTGGTACAAATGTGGGGGCAAGGATCAGGGAGCGTGGTGGGTGAAGACAGGGAGGAGGTGCGAACGACACAGAGTGGAAAAGAGGGGAAGAAAAAACAAGAGATGTGTTACTCAGTGGCCTGATGCTCCCGAGGGCCTGACGGTGCGCAGCAGCGATCACACATGCAGATTGTGGTTATGTGACGGTCAGGCTGTGATGGCATCGCTCACAAGAAAGTGAAAAACGTTCTTAGCAAAGGCGTGAAGTTCTCCTTCATGCAAACACACAGAGGTGAACAATGGGTTCAGAAGCTCTGCACAGCCATGCAACAACAGCACACTGCAGAGAGCAAGGAGGTCGCGGCGTTCGAAGACGACAGGACGGTGAATTCATTTCAGCTGCGTCATCAGAAAGTGTTGAGAGAAAGCTAGAAAACAGCAGGACGGGGAGAGGGTGACCCGGCGCCACGTGACCTGTGACATCGTTTATATCTGCCGACCCCGGAGAGACTCGCCGCCAAAGCCCTCGCAGGGAGCTCGGGCTTTAGTGGCAGTTTGGAGATTTCAGATATTTATGATCCCAGAGTCTACCTGCAGTTTTCAAACAATTTGTGATACTCATCAACTGGTCCCATTTCATTTCTATAAAGTCAACTGGAACTTACTGGGATCGGCACCAGCGGCAGAGAAGTCCTGAAATGAGCTGCGGTTGGTGAAAGTTCCTGTGGACAAAGACACAGCAGTGTTATCCTGCATGTGCAAACACACAGCACCAGGCTTCACACAGTCACTGAAATGAACTCTGGAAAAAATCAAACGTAAACTACAAACATGGAGGACATGCTGCCAGCAGGCTCTAACGCTTCTGTCTTCACTGCATAGGTGTCAAACTCTGGCCCGCGGGCCAAATTTGGCCCACAGCCTAATTACATTTGGCCCGGAAAGCCATACAAAATTACTATTAGAGCTGGCCTGCCAGTATCATACAGTGCATGTACTGCTAATACTACAACTCCCAGAATGCTCTGTTGGTGTTTTGGCACGTCATTTTGAATTCTGTGTATTTGAGTTTGACACCCCTGCTTCACTGTGACACGTGACTAAACCTCACATACACCTTT